>NC_044908.1:31450298-31641085 GCF_001633185.2 Quercus lobata | reverse complement strand
TTCTACGTGTAAATGGCGACTGGGAGATGCGATCCAGGGCCTTACTCATGGCGTCATTGGCCAGGCCTTGGTAAGACGGGCTTTTGTGGCCGTGTTTGCGAGGCCGTTCTTCCTCGTAGGAAAAAGTCTCACTAGGAGGGGTTCTCGACCTTCGTCTGTATTCGCCATCCTCACCACTGCCAGTGTCCGAGCCGGGTGAAGGACGTTTTCGCTGGGCTCGACGCAGCTTCTTCTTCAAATCATCAATCTCTTGCTGTAGAGCCTTTCGCTCGTTGTGCTTGTGGGACGCGTGATCTTTCCCTTTTGAGCGGCTTCTACTCGTGTGAGAGGTGTTCACACTGCCCTCTCGTTGATTATCTTGGTCCTTCGCTCGTTCAAGATTTAGAAAGTTGTCCTGTCGTTGAGATTCTGCACGTCCAGTTTGGCGCGGACCTGATCCTTCCATCTCTTATCATTTCACTTGTCGAGACACAAGTTCTCCCCACAGACGGCGCCAATTGTAGGGACAGGTTTTTGGGGCCTAGGCCCAGCAAGTAAGTGGTTCCGGCCCAAAAGTCCCCAGACAATGAATTTGTAAAGAGTGGGTTACAGACCTAGGACTAGACGAAGTAAACTTCAGTTAGATGTTCGCCATGCAATACGTTGAACGTGAGAATATTCCGCTTACATTTGATAAGATATCGGTCCGAGGAGACGTATACGTGCATCTCTTGCTCTGTTTACAGACTATAGAGTTCTTTTCTCTTTTTCTCTTTCTTTTTTCTTCAAATCTCTCTCCGCTTCATGGAGACCTCCTTCTCTTATATAGCCTCCTTGAATTGATAAGAACCTTACACTTATTAGCCATCTGAACCTTCACTTGAGTGCCTGTCCCATCGGACATCTCCCTTATCCTTCTGTGAGTTGCACTGGCCAATGTAACACTATTCGCCTGTCTTCTCCACATTAATGTGGCTGAAAAGGTAGCTTTCTTGCATTTAATGCGGCAGTTGTGGCTTCTCCCTGATGCCTTACGTTTTCCTCTTTCCTGCTGCGTGAGGCTCACCCTCCTACCCACGTTCGCCTGGATGGGTTCTTCACTGTGGAGGGGGCGCTTTTTTGGGCCCATATTTGCATGTCTGAGGAGGCATTCCTCCTCGGACGTCTTCTAAAACGAACCAGGCCCAACAGGATTGGGCCGGAAGCCATTTGGGCCCCTATTCCCTGTTGGGTCATGCGTAGGCTTCGTGTGGGTCCCTAGGCTCACTGTTAGTTTGGGAATTTAACCCCTACAGCTATCATCTTTTTCTAATTTGGGGGGGGGGGTCTATCATGGGTTTAGAAAGTTCTTTTAGATTTATTATTTCTACAATATTTTATCCATCTATGTCCGTTGAATCATCTTCTTTAATTTCTTATTTTATTATTTTTGCTTCTGTCATTAAGTCTTGTAGAGTTACTAGTTTTATTTTTATTCCATCTTGCTTTATTTTTGTCTTTTCTTTTTTATCCTTTTCTTTCTTAGCCTTTTCTCTTTTTCCGCATTCTGTAACATGGTGTCCATATTTCCTACACTTAACACAAGCAATAAGTATATCTATAGAATCTTTCAATTTTAGTAAATAGTCTTTTTTATCTTTTAGGTGATTAGGTAGATTATTTATCAATTTCATTATTATGTCTTTTTGTTTCCTTTTTCTTTTATAAATTTTGAGTGGGTTGGCTGATTTTAATTCTTCCTTTTCATTACTTGGTCTATCTCTTTTTGCGTAACATTAAATATTTCCATTAATTCATTTATTATGTCTTTCTTAAACTCTAGTTTACTTATACGTTTTACATTTTTATTATGTCTATCACATTGTTTTTTAGTATGCCCATATTCTTTACATTTATGACAAATAGTGTTTTTAGTATGTCTGTCAAGTTTCTTATTATCTGATAACTCAATAATCTCTACAATTGTTATGTCTTTTTCTATCTCTTTTTTCTCTATAGGTGAATTCAAAACTTCTATTTTTTTAGCTAATTCTACTAAACTATTGTCTCAGGTATAGGCCAGCATAGTTCTTTCAATTGATTTTAGTCTTTCATCAATTTCTTCTTTGAAACTATTACTCTTTTTGGAATTATCTTTTCTTTCTTTGTTGACTAAGTTTACCAAACCTTCATTTTCTTTCTCTTTCCTTATCATGTCTTTATCTCTGTTCATCTCTTTACGTATATTTTGTATAGAACTAGTTTCTTTGTTGTTTTGCCTTTCCATTCTTTCCATCATTTCTTTCACTTCTCTTTCTCCTATTATATTCTTTTGTCTTTTTATGTCATCTCTATCTTGTATTATTCTTATAAGACTACTATCTTTCCATTATGTTAAAGTAGTCTCTAGAGTCTTTAAGTTATTTCTTCCATCATCTTTTCTACATGTCATATTTTCTATGTAACGCATGCTAAATTTTTAGTACGATTTTCATGAAAAATTGAAACCATTTTGGATCTTTTTGATTAAGCATAACCTTAAGGATCACAATTGAAAATGCAGAATAAGTAATTTCCTTGAGTTATATGAATAAGAACACATGTTTAAAGTTGGATTACCATCTTTTCAGTGTCTCAAAATAAGGCTATATTTGGTTTGCTATGTTTCCATCACTTATTACTAAAATTTTGTGAAACTCACCATATGGGTTATTGAAGTGAAAGAAAAATCAAATTATAACCAATATCATTACACTCTAAAAAAAAACATAAGATTGTTTAAGAAAAAAGGAAATCAAGTTTATTGGATGTTACTGATTAGTAATGTTGTTGCTAGAAGCTATGAATTTTGTGTGTGTGTGTGTGTGTGTGTGTGTAAGAGAGGGAGAGAGGGGAGAGAGAGAGAGAATAGTGTCCCGAAGTGGAATATAGTGAAGAAATTAGTTTCTGGACGACAAAAGTGGTTTATAAGTGAGATTGGTAAAGGAGTGAATGTAAGGCGCTCAATCAAGTTGCATGGACCTTTAATATTTTTTGTTTCCTTTTTTACTTTATTCAATTTTTATAGAGGAGAGAGAGAGAAAGAGAGGTCCAGCCGCTGAGTATTGGCCTAAAGCTGCCAAAAACACTTCCTCTTTCTCGATCTTGATATCTCTCTCTTGTTGTATATATAAGTATATACAAGGATAGGTTGTAATAATAATGTTTGAGTTTGGAGAGTATGGTTTCATAAAGTGAAAATTCAAATTCTGGAATTTTCTAAGTGAAAATTCAAAAATTAGTATTTTCAATCGGTTAAAGCTTTGGCTCAATCGATTGAAAATGGTAAAGAAAAATTCATGGAGTTTCTGTATGTCTCAATCGCTGTTCGATTCCTGTTCAACCGATCAAAAATCGTGAAACAATATTTTATGCAGAACTTTCTGGTGACAGTTCAAAAAGGTTGAAGAGGTTTCAAGCCTTGTTAATGGTTTTATGAAACATTTTAACTCTCCATACATGCATTTTGATGAAACATAACCCTATGGGTATAAATAGAGGCTTATGTTCACTTGAAAAAAATAGTAAGTTAGAGAGAAACACAAGAAATCCTGTGGTTATTTTCCAGAATTGCTATCTGTAGAACCTAACATCTTGGTTGTATCCTGGGTATAAATTTGCAATAAACCTTTAGCAACAATAGTGTGGGGGGCAAATATTGCCTAAGGAAAACGATATAATGCCTCCAAGTTATCTACTTTCTGTTTGTCTTTTGTGTTAACCTTGTTCTTCCATTATTATTTTGTGTAATATCCCCAACATCTCTCTCTCTCTCTCTCTCAATATATTTTTATTTCTAAACTTTCATAAAAGTTTGTTTGTCATCTCTAAACTTTCAAAAGTTCTTTTTTGGTCCATAAACTTTGCAAAATGTTCTATTTTTCATCTCTTCATTTATATATGTTAGTTTATGTCCTACGTGGCTTAACGAAATGCCGATGTGGTGTATAACTGGACTAAACCATTTTACTTTAAAAAATGGATAAAGTTTCCCTACAATCTTGTTTGGAGGAACTCTCTCTAAACTATGACGTGTCAGCACTAAAAATTAACACCTGTCCAACCCAACTAAAGCTGAAATTCAAGAACTAACTCCCGTTAGTTCAAACGTTAGACCTTTCCATATTATTTTTTATTAAAAAAAAAAAAAACTTCTCACCATCATCACCTAAACCTAAACACTCTGTCCTCTCTCTCTCTCTCTCTCTCTCACTCATTCTGTCGTTCCCACACAACACCATCCACCAAAACTCAGCCACTCTTCTATCACCACCAAAATTACTCCAAAAAAAATTGCCACCGCCAACCACCGAAACACACACAAACCCACCAAATCTAACCCAAACACCACCCAACTCCGACCCAAACTATGAACAATCGCATCCAAATCCGATCCAAACTCTGAACAATTGCCACCCAAATATGTAACCCCCAACCACCATCAACAAAATCCTTAAAAACACTAGAAACCGGATCAACCCCCACTCTGGATCAACCCAACCCAAACCCAAATCGATCAAACAACCACCACTGGTCCATTACCACCATGACCCATTGCAAATCCATAGCCCAAAGCCATCGGCCAGCCTGAACAACCCATCACAAACCCATAGGAAAAACACACATACCCATACAGGAAACAATCACATACCCATATCGGAAAAACAATCATACTAGAAACAATTGCATACCCGTACCGGAAAAACAAACTCATACCCATACCCAAAAAACTATAAAGAGCACCGGGCCAGAGAAGAGATTCGCCAATACCCAAATTGGAACAATTACGAATAGTTGTTGCTTCGCCTTTGTTCGAAGATGCCCATGATCCGACCCAATCGCCATCCAAACGACAACCACGATGTGTACACATAAACATAAATTTCAAAATTTCTTTTTTTCTTCGTAAATGTTAAAATAAGTTTGGAGGGAGTAGCGCCGATAGAGAGGGAAGGGATTTGATGAGTGGAACGATGGAGAGTGGTTGATGGGTGGGACCATTGAAAACAAGAGATAGATCAGGGGAACCGGTGGAGGGAGGATTAGTTGGGATTGAAAACGATTGAAGAAAGGGAAAAACGGTCTGCAACAAAGGATTGAGATGGAGAAGGGATTTGCGTTGAAGGAGAGAGAGAGAGAGAGAGAGAGAGAGAGAGAGGACAGAGTGTTTAGGTTTAGGTGATGATGGTGAGAAGTTTTTTTTTTTTTTAATAAAAAAAGATATGGAAAGGTCTAATGTTTGAACTAACGGGAGTTAGTTCTTGAACTTCAGCTTTAGTTGGGTTGGACAGGTGTTAATTTTTAGTGCTGACACGTCATAATTTGGAGAGAGTTCCTCCAAACAAGATTGTAGGGAAACTTTATCCTTAAAAAATATATAGATAGGCAATGATTTGTACAAGTGAAAATCATTTTTTAAGAGGACGAAAAATACCCCCTACTCCCTCGGTTGACAGATGACACACATAACCCATAGTCACGAAAACGACATTTGGTGCATCATCTTTTCATGACCAGTGGACTATCTATATGCATTATTTGGTGCATTACTTTCTCTTGGAAGTCCAGCTGATTGATGTGTTATTTTGTAGCCATATAGATGACTCCATATTCAGAACACTTTCACTTCAGTCCATGTTCAGCTTTAATAAAAGAATCCAACTTTCCCAAAAACAACCCCAAACATGACATGACATACATGTCTATATATTCCCCTTTCTCTCAATTCAATCGATCAATTCTAACTCTCGAAATCCTTTTTTGCCTGAAACTCTTCAACCTTTTATTTATAAATTAACAATCCTCCCTTAAGTTATGTCCTTTTCTTTCTTTTCTGCCTAGGTCTTATTCGCGATTTTCATTATTTTTATATAAATTTGGTGGTTGGAATTTCGGTTACAAAATTTAGATCATCATGGATAACAATAATTGGAGGCCAAGTCCATCTCAAGGTCCTGTTGTAGGCGGCGGTGGCGGCGGCGTTGGAGCTCCTGGAGGCGGCGGTGGAGAAGCTGCCATGGATTTTCTTGATTGGCGGAGCCAAGTACAGCCGGATTCTCGTCGAAGAATCGTCAACAAGATTTAATTTTCCTCCCTATCTCTCTCTCTCTCTTTTGCTTTTGCTTTTTGTTTTTGTTTTTGTTTTACATATTTATGTTTACGGGTTGTGTTTGGGTCCGAATCCGATCAAATTGAATTTATTCATTAGCTTAATTGATCAAGTTATTGACTTTTTTGGTGGAAATTAGAGAACTTTACACCAAAATCTTCACTTTTTGATGCCACAAACATTTAAGAATACAGAGTTTAACTGGAAATAAAAAAATTCATTCTAGTCTGTATACTCAAGAGTAATGCTTTGATCAAAGGTTTTTGTGAGTCCTGTATGTAGTAGGGACTAGGGAGTGCTATGAACATCACATCACCCTGTTGTGTCAGCTTAGTTATCCTCATGAATTGGAAGCACACGAGAACGCTAGAGCTTTAATTATAACTAGTCCTTTTGATATATCACACATGTGTGATGATAATGCAGGAGCTCTAATTATAACTAGTTCTTTTCGGATATAACGCAGATGTTACTGACGCATCCCCATGTACTCATTTATATATAGTCCAGATTGGCATAGTACATTCTTAATGTCAAACTCAGCATGAGTACATACAACTTCATCAAAATCGTAGGGGTTGTTACCACATATACTCCTTCCTTTAACATGAAACTAGGCCCATCACAACCCGTTAGTCATGTGAAAGAGTTAATTTCCATTTCAGATGGCTTATTTTTAAAAGTGCAGCCTGTTTTAATAAGGTTTTAATTAGCTTTGCTAAGGTCAAAAAAAGCAATGCTCTTAAAAATTGTTCCTAAACAAGCAAGGGGAAATAAACTCATTAAAATAAGCGGTAACAAACCTGGTATAGCTTTACGGGTTGTGTTTGGGTCTGATGGTTAAAAATGAACTTATAAGAGCATCTCCAGCAGAATCTCCAAATTTTTGTACCATTTGGAGAATGAACAGTGACTTTTACCTTTTAACTACCCACTTTTTCAAATACACTTCCAACATATTCTCTAACCCTACATTCAACATTTTGAATATTGCATGTAACTGAAATGTTTGGTTTTTAAATATTGCTGTTAGGCCTGTATCTGTGCTTTGGCTTGCTGATGGGACTTGTGCTTTCATTCCATATATGAGCTTGATAAAATTGTGTACTTGTAGTAGCTTTTTATACCATAACCAGTATTTTATTGCAGTTCGTTAAAAAAAAAAAAAAAAGGAATGGCATAACTGGAAGGATGGAAAAAAATATTCAAAACAATGTTGGAAAGGCATATGGTAAGTGTAGATGATCCTCATATGAAGAAAAATAAAAATCCTTGGAAATTTGACAATGCATCTACAAGAATAAGAACCACACATGACTTTGAAAGAAAGTATTGTATCATGGGAGTTGACTACAAGGGCTAATAATGCTATATTATGAGTTGGAAACAAAAGACTTGAGTGCATCACCCAAATATAGAGCTAGGGGTAGAATTTGTTGTGGAACACTTGAAGATTTCCTTTTTACAATCTTCACTTTCAATGCCACACGCATTCAAGAACACAGTTTAACTAAAAAACTAGTCTGCAGTCTACACCGAAGAGTAATGCTTTGAGACCCCATCAAGATTGTGAGGGCGCTATGTAGTAGAAGTGCAATGAATATCACATTGGAAGTGCGCAAGTATGTGGGAGCTCTAATTGTTACTTGTCCTTTTGGGATATCGCGTAGATGTAACACATCCCCATGTGGTGACATTAGTAGCTTACTTTAACATAAGACTAGGTCCAGCACAACCAGTAATCATGTGAAAGACTAAATTTCCATTTCAGATTGCTTACTTTTAAAAGTGCTATCCGTTTTAATTAGTAAGGATTTAATTAGCTATACTAAGAAAAAAAAAGTAATGCTCTATAAAATTTTATCTAACAAGCTGGGGGAAATAACTCACCAAAATAAGCTGTAACATACACACACTTGTTACCCTGTTTGGTCAGGTTCAAAAATCGAAATAAGCCAACTTATTTCATAGGTACAGATTTTGAAAGCCTTGCATTTTTCTAAGTACACCTGTACTTTTAAATAATAAACATTTTAAACAAAATAAACTAGTGAAAACAACGAAGCTATTCCAAACACCAAGCTTGAGTCTTTGTATGCTTGGTTTCTCATCTTCTTTCGTTTGACATTTTGAATATTGTGTTTGACTGAATTAACGCTTTGTTTGTTTTACTGTAAAATGTTTCAAATGTAAAATTTTTTACAATAAAGTATTTTCTTTTGAAAACATTTTACAGAAAAACATTTTCAAGTGTTTGGTAATTGGTATGACAAAATTTTCCAAGCACAAACCATCAAAACCAGTGCCTCCTAGACATTGTCGGTGGCTCTGATTTATTAAGCTCATATATGGAATGCGTTTTTTGCTTTAACATTTCTGTTAGGCCTGTATTTGTGCTCTGGCTGGTGGGACTTGTGTCTCTCTACTCAATCTAGGATGCATGGACACGGGTGTGGGTACAATATGGCGATATGAGCAATTTTTGAAAAATTATAACATGAGACAGATGGTAGGGCACTTTTATGACACGGTTACAACACCCCAAATAAAGTGTCTATGCTTAGCTACTCATTCCATATATGAGCTTGATAAAGCATGTGTTTGTAGTAGCTTTTCATAGCATAGCCAATATTTTACTGCAGTTAATTATTAGAAAAAACAGAGTAAGGGCATAACTGGAAAAAGAAGAGAACAAATATTCAAAGTAATGTCAGAAAGGCTTGTGGTAAGTGTTGATGATCCTCATATGAAGAAAAATAAAATTTCTCGGAAATATGACAAATGCATCTACAAGTATAAGAATTGGATATGACATTGAAAGCAAATGTCGTATCATGGGAGTTGACTACAAGAACTAGTAGTGCTATATTAGGAGTTGGAAACAAAACACCTGAATGCATCTCCCAAATAAAGAGCTAGGAATACAATTCGTCGAGGAACACTTGGGGGTCTAATATATGGAAAGCAAGGTATCATGTTAGTTGACTAGGAAAACATTTTCTGTTGACAGATTTTCCATAGTGAACCTTGAACAATCAAGTGCTACTGTTAATTTTTTTCAGAGAAAAAAATATTGGTTTTTTTGTTCATATTTTTAAAATTTCATGAAATTTTATTTACTTATCAAAAAAAAAAAAAAAAATTCATGAAATTTTATGTGGTTTCTTTTCACATTTTGTTGCTTTAAATTCTGCACTGTCAGCATAGTTTACCAATTTGGGACTTTTTTCTTTAATAGCTTAATTGTGCCTGTATGGTCAGTCACATAATATGAGTATCTCTTTTTGTGTATAGAATGGAAACTTTGAAGAGGCGTCTCCCTGTTTCTGGCCAAGAGGGATTACATGAACTCAGGAAAATTGCTATAAAGTTTGAGGAAAAGATTTATACTGCTGCCACAAGCCAGTCAGATTATCTACGAAAAATATCTCTGAAAATGCTTACAATGGAAACTAAGTCTCAGAATCCTATAGGCAATGCTTTGCCATCCAACTCTGCTGGCAATAGTAATAAGTCCCCAGACGCAGGTAAGAACATCATAGAATTTTGTGCATGGTTTTATTTACATATTAATCCACCTCCTTTTCTCTCTGGTGTTGTGTTTTTGACACTTAATCATTATTTCACGTATCTTCATAGATTATATACATGCACGCATACTTACATGCATATGTACATATACAGAAACATAGATATATGTTTTTATATGTGTGTGTGCGATTTTTTTTTCCAGTAGTTGGAGGTGGCAGCGTTGGAGCTGCCATGGATTCTGTTGATTGGCGGAGCCAATTACAGCCCGATTCTCGTCAAAGAATCGTCAACAAAATTATGGAAACTTTGAAGAGGCATCTCCCTGTTTCTGGCCAAGAGGGATTACATGAACTCAGGAAAATTGCTATAAGGTTTGAGGAAAAGATTTATACTGCTGCCACAAGCCAGTCAGATTATCTACAAAAAATATCTCTGAAAATGCTTACAATGGAACCTAAGCCTCAGAATCCTATAGGCAATGCTTTGCCATCCAACTCTGCTGGCGAAAGTAATAATTAGTCCCCAGATGCAGGGATGAGTATGCAGCCCCAAGTTCATAATCCAGGGCAGTCACTTCCTATTCCATTATCAGCTAATCAGTTTCGCCAACAGATGTTATCTCAAAACATTCAGAATAACATTCCATCTGCTGGAGTTCAAAGCACTGCCAGTTTACTATCTGCACTGCCTCCTGTCTCTGGTTTAAGTCATAATCCTATCCCAAATGTTGTTGGCCATGTTCAGCTTTAATGCTTTAACTTCACTTTTCTTGAGATATTTGTGGTGTTGATGGAATCTATTCTATATGTCATCTCATATGGATGTACATGCATGTTTAATAAGTATTTAGTTATATAAACTAGTAATTCATCAAAAAAGTTATCTAAACTAGTAAGGTACCTAAATAAGACTTGTTAGGATGAGTTCGTCCTCTTTTAATTTGATGATTTTATTGGCTGGACTAACTAAATAGTAAGTGTATGGCCTATTCATTGTATATAATGAAAATAAACTAAAATGGTAAACATTTGTGAGTTCATGTGATGGTCCTCGATCCTTGCAGGCAATCTTACTGCCGGTATCATTCTTCTTTGCCGCTAAAGTCAATCTTCAGCACCATTTTAGAACAACATATATGTGGTCCTTTATTTCCAACATGTGGTATATAGAAAACCACCTACAATAATAAAATTACTATCTGGATTCTCAAATATATATATATATATATATATATATATGAGTAAGTAGTAAGCATGAATCCCTAATTGCTCTTTCTTTAAGTTTTCCCCTCAAAAGCCTTTTTTTCATAAAATTTCAAGAGAGAATCCCATTTTCAAAATTCCCTTTGTTTTAAAATGAGAATTTTTCCAAATGTTTTCCAAAGGACAATACTCATCTTTTCAAAGGTAAGTAAATGGTGTTTTCTATCTTTTGTTTTCAATCAATTTCTTTTTTGCACACTTTTTAAAGAGGTTGATATGTATCCATGATTCATTTTAATTGAATTGATGGTATGTGATCAAGCTAACATATCCCCCTCCTTCCTACACTAACCATTTTGGTTTATTGTGCTTGTGCATAGGAGTGAAACTTAGAGAATAAACTTGGCTTATTACTCTAAATGCATAATGTGATATCTTTCCTCTCCCTTCCTTTCTTTTATGTTGTATAGTATTATATATTCACATGCTAGATACATAATAAATATAATACTCACATGCTAGTTATATATATTTACCTTCTTGCATTTTAATTTTTACATATTGTTTACATATGCTCACATGTTTGTTGTAAATTACTCTTTGCAATAATATTCACATGTTATTTAGATATGTAAATAAGATATTATGTATATGTATTGTTTTGTACAAAACTTTTTCAAAAACAAATGCCAAGTATTCTATTTATCTTTCTAAAATACGAATGTTGTGATTAAACTAAAATAAGGTGCTATTCTTTTGATAAGCAATGTAGGGTATTTAACACCTTTCCCACCTATAACCGAATTTTCAAGTCCAAGAATCTTTGATTTGAGACTCTGGTTACCTTAATTAATTTAAGAACCCTTGAATTGGTTTTAGTTAATTAGGTAATTAAAACAAATTAGACAAATAAGTGACGAATCATACTTAAAACAAAACCAATAATTGGTGACAACTCCATAAGATAAAAATAAGAAAAAAGATTCACACACACACACCTTACCTTAGTAACAAGTGCACGTTTAACACATTGTCAAATGCTCAATGTGTGAATACTTGAGAGGGGAGAGCTTAGAACTCTTGTGCCTCTCCCAAAATCTCACCCAAGGGCATCTACACTATAAATCCAACAGCCATAAGCTTTGATCCTTATTCAGAGATGGATATTAGGAATTAATGCCCCAGATTTGCTATAAAACATTGTCACCAAACTATGCATTTATCGGCAAGATTTTACCTACCTCACCAACCTTATTCACTCTTCCAAGCTTGAATCCAATCTTTTGATATAAGAAGCAATATTCCAAAGGTGCTCTAGGGTGTGTCATGGTGCAAATAACCTTCTCCCTCCTTCACCAATCCCTTCTTTATACTCATTATATAGTGATCATAATAACAATAATAAATATATTTTTTTTTAATTCTCCTTTGTGATTTAGTGTCTTGTGTATTCCTCCACAATGCAATGATGCACCATTTGCTTCCATTTTTCAATTGGAGTGACTAGTGAGTAGTGGGCTTGACTCTTATATATATATATATATATATATATATATATACTTTCGAACATAGGTTGATAGGCTCAAGTTCATTTAAATTTTCCCTTCCAAAATCAACTCCAATAGTTGTTTTTTAAGAGATTAAATGTTATTTGAAACTAACTTCATCACACGCACTTTGTGCATGTGACAAGACTCTTTTTTATTTTTTATTTTGTCCTAAGTGTCATTTAAAAGTGAGATAGAGATAGTGTCCTAATTTTTAAAATCTTTCTCTACCCAGTTGTTGATAAAAGTTTAAAATTTTGAATTAAAAATCAAAAATAATAATTTAGGTTGGAGAATATAAAGGAAAAAACCTAAAACTTTGAAATTTTTAAAAAATAGTAAATTACTCTTTTAACCGTTTGTGTTTTTTAAATTTAAAATTATTTAACTAGAAGATATGAGGCATTTTAGAGGGTTAAAGAATTTGTATGAGAGTATTTTAGTGCGCAAAATGATGAAACCCAAATAAAGAATCTTGTTATTAATAATATATATAGGGTCATGCTAACGAGTGCCCTTAGGGCACTCGTTAACAATTCATTTTGGAAAATTTTTAATATCACTTTTATGGAAAATGAAAAAAGTTGTCGAAACATTAACCAATGCCCTAAGGGTACTTGTTAGCATTTCCCATATATATAAATGATGATGAAGATTTCAATTACTGTAATTAGTTGTTTATGATTGGATCCCAACCAATCAAAACTAGAAATATTTAAGGTTAGTTTCAAATAACGTCTCTAAAAAGATAAGTGATGGTGTTCTGAAATAGACCAACTCCTGAAACTCGTCCATATGGCTCGTCCTAAGGAAGAGTTGACTGGCTTAGATCATGTTCGTCCATGGATAAGCTCGTCCGTCCGAGAAGTAGGTTGGACCGCCTTGCGTCTTAAACGTGATCCTTGAATACATACTCAAGACGACCTTTGTTTTCCTGTCAAGCTACAAAACCGTTTCCCCAGTAAGCGGTTGTGGAAAACAGAGGCCAAATAAGGTAACTTCCTTGACGGTTATGGAAGTTACCTCCGAGTCTTCCGAACTCCACAACGGTAGGAAAAGTAACTGCCTCAGACAAGTACTCTATAAGGGCTTTTCTACGGGAAGGTAAGGCATTTAGACATTTCCATACAATTTGGTATTCCAAAAATATTAACTTTACCATCGAAGGATTCTTGGCTGGTCTTCCCCGATCTCCTTTGATTTTGTGTTCATCTTTTCAGGATATTCCAAGTAACACAAAGATCATCAATGTCCGAGACATTCAGCCTTACTGATTTCCTTGTGTTCATCAATAAGTATAATCCGTTTGGATACAGTTTATTTTACTAAAAAAAAACAGAAAAAAAACTGTAGCAAAATAATTTTTAGGCGAAAATGCACTTTTGGTCCCTACATTTTGGGCCTATTCTCAATTTGGTCCCTAAATTGATTTAGCTCCTAGGTCAGTCCCTGATTTTTAAAAATCGTTTTTAAAATAGTCCCTGCCGTGACCCCGGTTACGGAAGAAGCTAACGTGGCAAACGGAAGTGCCAAGTATCAAAGTCAACTAATAAAATAATAATAAAATATTTTATTTAATATTTTTTAAATACCATTGTGGGGGGTATAAAATCGGGAAGCCCATGTCAATGTCTGCGTTGGGCCCAGGGCCCAATTCGAGGAAGGCCCACCCCTTGGCCATGAGAAAGACCCTCCTCGGCCATGAAAAGGACCCTCCTCGGCCATAAATGTAGCCGAGGGCTAAAGGGAGCAACTCAGTCCAGGTGACGACATTCCGGGTCATCTCACCGAATAGGAAAAGTACTAAAACGACAAAGAATAGGAAAAGGCTGCCATTATTGCAATTAAATACTATGCACCTGACAGAGTCATGCTATTCAGCTTTTACAACCACCCCCAACCACTTTGGGTATAGGCTGATGGGACAAGTATCAGCCCTAAAAAGGTGAACCTACACATGGACGTTCATGGGAGAAAAAAAAACTAGTATAAAAAGAAGGGGGGGGGGGGGGGGGGAAAGAAAGGGGAGGATGTATTGTCTCTAGGACCATTGGAACCTAGCGTAAGAGGAATAATAAGAGCATTAAGACCAATGACTGGAGTCAGGCAGGCCGTGACAAGGAGAAAGTCTTCTTGGATAAGTTCGGTTCACCTCTGTGCAATCATCTTAAACACCATGATTAACGGCCGTCATTCATCAAGGCCTAGCCTTTTAGCCCACTCTCTACAAATTTATTGTTTGGGCCTTTAACATGCGAACCCAATACGAATTTGGGATCGTTACAAATTAAGTCGTTACAAATTAAGTCCTTACAACCACATCAGCATTTTTTAAATTAAAAAAAGCCACGTCAATTTAATTAAAAAAATAAAAATAATTTATATTTTTTTTTGTTAAAATAATTTATATTTTTCATTTCAATTTAATTCAAACTAAATTAAAAAAAAAAAAAAAACTTTTAAATCTGATTTTATTATTATTATTATTATTGCTTTCATTATTTTTTAGCTAAGAACACAAGAATGTTCTTCTCGAATCCAAGAACAATCAAACCTAGAGCAAAAGCACAATCAAACCTAGAACAATGCAAAATTTCATACAAACTCCCTATCCTCCACCGAAACCTCCAGAACATGAAAAATTCATCAAATCCAAACCAACATGAGAAAACCAACCTAGAAAAATCATCAAACCTCCAACCCAGAAACCTCCAACCTAGAACTTCATCAAACAACACCCCGATCCAAAAAACAACAAATAATCTGCCATCAACAACACCAAATCTGCCGTCAACAAACCCAAATCCACCATCAACTCGCCATCAACAGCATCAAATCCACCTGGTTGAAGCCCAGTCCGAGTCATAGTCAACTAAATAGTACAAAAACAACCACCGATCTCCACTCCGATCAAACCCAGAAAAACCCAACCTTCTCCAATAAAAACGACCACCCCAACCACCAATCTCCACCCACCTCAACCAAACCCAGAAAAACCCAGCCCTCTCCAACCAAACCTAGCCATCTCCATCTCCAACCAAACCCATAATCCAAGACCCATGGATTACCGATCTCCACCCCGACCACATCGATCTCCACCCCAATCAACGATCTCCACCTCCATCACCAACCACCCCACGGAAAACTAGAAAAACCCAAAGATTAGAGAGTCAGGTTTAGAGAGAGTGAGGGATTGAAAACTTGAACAAAGAAAGATACAAACACATATACACACCAATAGACAGAGGGAGAGGATCTAAAAAATAAGGAAAAAGGAAAAAGGATCTGAACAAAAAAAGATACAAACACATATTTATTAAGTTATTTTTATTTTGACTTTTCTTTTTTTGATTTATCTTAAAACGAAGGAAGAAAATGAAATAGATACAAACACAAACATAGACACGCCAGCCTAGAATGAGAAGGGGTGTTAACTTAATGTTTGTTTCTTAAGAAAGTTCAAGAAAAATTGAAACAATAAATTGTTATTTAAAATTGAAAAAAAGTTTTTTTTTTTTTTGAATTTTTTCAGTTTATTTTTGAATTATTTTTATTTTTTTATTAATTAAAATGCTGACTTGTCATTTTTAAAAGCAAAACAAATTTTTTTAATATTATTTTATTTGCCACGTCAGCGATTAACATGCCACATATGCATTCCGTTTGCCACATCAACTTCTTCTATTATCAGGTTGATGGTAGGGACGATTTTAAAAAATTAGGGACTGACTTAAGAGCTAAGGGTCTGTTTGGATAGAACTTATTTTGCTGAAACTGAAAACTGAAAACACTGTAGCAAAATAATTTTTAAATGTATGAATAGTATTGTGGGACCCAATTTTAATGAAAAAGTTACTCAAAAGTGAAATTTGTGGGTCTCGTATACTGTTCACGGGACCTACAAAATTAATAAAAAGACTGAAAAGTCAACAATTGCCAGCTACTGTTCACATGAACAGTAGCTGTTGTTCCCTAAACGAGTGCGCAGCAGTAGGGAAAAAAAAAAGGTGAAGAAACGTAAACGCAAACGCAAAAGCTGGATCCAAACACAGTCTAAATCAATTTAGGGACCAAATTAAGAATAGGCTCAAAAAATATAAGGATTAAAAATATATTTTTACCTAATTTTTAAATATATGAATAATATCGTAAGACTTTTTTTTTTTTTTTAATAAAGTGGTGTTGCATGGATTCCATAAACAGTGTATAATGTTTTCTAAAAGCTGAAATGCGTGCATTGAAAAAAAGAAAAAAAAAACGCGTTTATTTCGATTTACTGTAGCGTGGGTCCCAGTGTTAATAAAACGCAAACGCTGAATGTGAGGAGAAAACGCAAATCCAATCGCTTTTGTTATAAAAAAAAAAAAAAAAAAAAAAAAAAAAAAGAGAGAGAGAGAGGTAGAGAGATATGAAAACAATCGTTCAAAAAAAAGAGATGAGAACAAGGAGAGGGCTTTGTTACCCTAGAGTTGTTGAAGACAAGAACATGAGAGTTGTGAAGCGAAGGAGAGATTTCGCCGCCGAACAAGCTAGTTACCGGAAAAGAAGCCGGAATTCTTCTGATATCGCTGGAAAGCGTGACTTGTTCGATGCCTTGCCGGACGATCTCGTCATTTCCATTCTCCGCAAACTTAGCCCCTCCGATTCCGCCAACATTCTCCTCACGTACGTCCTTCTCTTCTTCCTTATGACAAATAAATTCCGACCGTTCCACCGGAGTTTCAATCGGAACTGTGGTCTGAATTTCATTTCCGACATGTGAAAAACATTAAAGACTATACCTGATATGGATGGGTTGTTTTTGAATTTTGAATCTGATGTAACTGATTGTTGTATGCAACGAACTTTTACAGGTGCAAGAGGTTAAGCGGTTTAGTACCAATTGTTGATTGGCGGAGCCAATTAAAGCCAGATTCTCGTCAAAGAATCGTCAACAAGATGTAATTTTCCTCTCTCTCTTTTGCTTTTGCTTTTTGTTTTTGTTTTACATATTTATGTTTACGGGTTGTGTTTGGGTCCGAATCCGATCAAATTGAATTTATTCATTAGCTTAATTGATCAAGTTATTGATTTTTTTGGTGGAAATTAGAGAACTTTACAGCAAAATCTTCACTTTTTGATGCCACAAACATAAATACAGAGTTTAACTGGAAATAAAAAATTCTAGTCTGTATACTCAAGAGTAATGCTTTGATCAAAGGTTTTTGTGAGTGTAGTAGGGGCTAGGGAGTGCTATGAACATCACATCACCCTGTTGTGTCAGCTTAGTTATCCTCATGAATTGGAAGAGCGTGAGAACGCCAGAGCTTTAATTATAACTAGTCCTTTTGATATATCACACATATGTGACGATAACGCAGGAGCTCTAAGCTCTAATTATAGCTAGTTATTTTTGGATATAACACGGATGTTATTTCCGTTTCAGATAGCTTATTTTTAAAAGTGCGGCCTGTTTTAATAAGGTTTTAATTAGCTATATTAAGGTCAAAAAAAGCAATGCTCTTAAAAATTGTTCCTAAACAAGCAAGGGGAAATAAACTCATTAAAATAAGCGGTAACAAACCTGGTACAGCTTTACAGGTTGTGTTTGGGTCTGATGGTTAAAAATGAACTTATAATAGCTTTCATTTTCTTTTTCTTTTTTTGATTCCCCTTACATCCTATTCATTAGCTTAACTGTCAAGTTATTCATTTTTTTGGAGAGGATTAGAACCTATCTGCTTAATCTTCAATTTTGATGCCATGCATTCAACAACGTAGAGTTGAACTCAAAAACTAGTTTTGATCTGAAGGGTCATGTTGTAAGACCCCATTTGGATTGTGAGGGCGCTATGCAGTAAGAGTGCAATGAATATAACATTTACATTGAGTACGTAAGTGTGGCATGAGCTCTGATTATAACTAGTTCGTTTGGGATATCACATGGATGTGAGTAATGAACTTGCATTTGGTAGCAATAGTAGCTCCATGTACTACTCATTTGTATATATATATATATTGCCCAGATAGACCTAATTTATTCTTGACGTAATACTCAACACATGTCCATACAATGTGCAAAAAATCCTAGGGGTTACAACAAATACTCCTTCCTTTTGAGCGTGCCAGTATGGCAGGAGCTCTAATTATAACTAGTCCTTTTGGTTTATCACACAGATGTGACTAACGAATCTCCATGTGCTGACAATAGTATCTTCATATTTCATTCTTGATGTTAGATTGAACATGCGTCCATACCAAAAAAAAATCCTAGGGTTACGACAAATACTCCATTTCGGATAAAACTAGGTTCAGCATGTGAAAGAGTAAGTTTCCATTTCGGATAGCTTATTTTTAATAGTGCAACTGTTTTAATATGAAAGGTTTTTTAATTAGCTATAATTAGAAAAAAAGTAAAGCTCTAAAATAATTGTATCTAAACAAGCTGGGGAAATAAACTAGCCAAAATAAGCAGTAAGAAACACACGATTATTACCCTGTTTGGTTAGCCTTAAAAATGGAAATATGTTAGCTTATTTCATAAGTACAGCTTTTGGAAGCCTCACATTTTCTATGTACAACTATACTTTCATATAATAAACATTTTAAACAAAATAAGCTAATTGAAAAAAAAAAAAAAAACTATTTCTAAACACAAAGCTCGAGTCTTCATATGCTTAGATTCTCACTGTCTTTTGTTTGACTAACTCTACATTCAACATTTTGAATATTGCATGTAACTGAAATGTTTGGTTTTTAAATATTGCTGTTAGGCCTGTATCTGTGCTCTGGCTTGCTGATGGGACTTGTGCTTTCATTCCATATATGAGCTTGATAAAATTGTGTACTTGTAGTAGTCTTTTATACCATAATCAGTATTTTATTGCAGTTTGTTAATTTTAAAAAATAAAAAAATAAAAAAAAATAAAAAGGGAATGGCATAACTGGAAGGATGAAAACAAATATTCAAAATAATGTCGGAAAGGCATGTGGTAAGTGTAGATGATCCTCATATGAAGAAAAATAAAAATCCCTGGAAATTTGACAATGCATCTACAAGAATAAGACCACACATGACTTTGAAAGAAAGTATTGTATCATGGGAGTTGACTACAAGGGCTAATAATGCTATATTATGAGTTGGGAACAAAAGACTTGAGTGCATCACCCAAATATAGAGCTAGGGGTAGAATTTGTTGTGGAACATTTGAAGATTTCCTTTTTACAATCTTCACTTTCAATGCCACACGCATTCAAGAACACAGTTTAACTGAAAAGCTAGTCTGCAGTCTGCACCGAAGAGTAATGCTTTGAGACCCCCATCAAGATTGTGAGGGAGCTATGTGGTAGAAGTGCAATGAATATCACACTGGAAGTGCACAAGTATGTGGGAGCTCTAATAGTAACTTGTCCTTTGGGGATATCGCGTAGATGTAACACATCCCCATGTGGTGACATTAGTAGCTTACTTTAACATAAGACTAGGTCCAGCACAACCAGTAATCATGTGAAAGACTAAGGGTCCGTTTGGATACAGCTGAAAACTGAAAACTGAAACTGAAAACTGAAAAACACTGTAGCGAAATAATTTTTAAATGTGTGAATAGTATCGTGGGACCCATTTTTAATGAAAAAGTTGCTGAAAAGTGAAATTTGTGGGTCCGTGAACAGTACACGATGTGCTGTGATTGGTCCAAAAAAATTTGAAAAGTCAAAGTTTGCGGCTACTGTTCATTGAACAGTGCATGAACAGTAGCTGCAACACCCAAAACGCCCCAAAACGCGTGAAAAAAAAAAAAAAAAACGCAAACGCAGGATTGGGCAGAAAACGCCCAATCCAAACGCACTCTAAATTTCCATTTCAGATTGCTTACTTTTAAAAGTGCTATCCATTTTAATTAGTAAGGATTTAATTAGCTATACTAAGAAAAAAAAAAGTAATGCTCTATAAAATTTTATCTAACAAGCTGGGGGAAATAACTCACCAAAATAAGCTGTAGCATACACACACTTGTTACCCTGTTTGGTCATGTTCAAAAATCGAAATAAGCCAACTTATTTCATAGGTACAGATTTTGAAAGCCTTGCATTTTTCTAAGTACACCTGTACTTTTAAATAATAAACATTTTAAACAAAATAAACTAGTGAAAACAACGAAGCTATTCCAAACATCAAGCTTGAGTCTTTGTATGCTTGGTTTCTCATTTTCTTTCGTTTGACATTTTGAATATTGTGTATGACTGAATTAACACTTTGTATGTTTCACTGTAAAATGTAAAATGTTTCAAATGTAAAATTTTTTACAATAAAGTATTTTCTTTTGAAACATTTTACAGAAAAACATTTTCAAGTGTTTGGTAATTGGTATGACAAAATTTTCCAAGCACAAGCCATCAAAACCGGTGCCTCCTAGCCATCCTTGGTGGCTCTGGTTTATTAAGCTCATATATGGAATGCATTTTTTGCTTTACCATTTCTGTTAGGCCTCTTTTTGTGCTCTGGCTGGTGGGACTTGTGTCTCTCTACTCAATCTAGGATGCATGGACACGGGTGTGGGTACAATATGGCAATATGAGCAATTTTTGAAAAATTATAACATGAGACAGCCGGTAGGGCACTGTTATGACACGGTTACGGCACCCCAAATAAAGTGTCTATGCTTAGCTACTCATTCCATATATGAGCTTGATAAAGCATGTGTTCGTAGTAGCTTTTCATACCATAACCAATATTTTACTGCAGTTAAATTATTAGAAAAAACTGAGGAAGGGCATAACTGGAAAAAGAAGAGAACAAATATTCAAAGTTATGTCAGAAAGGCTTGTGGTAAGTGTTGATGATCCTCATACGAAGAAAAATAAAATTTCTCGGAAATATGACAAATGCATCTACAAGTATAAGAATTGGATATGACATTGAAAGCAAATGTCGTATCATGGGAGTTGACTTCAAGAACTAGTAGTGCTATATTAGGAGCTGGAAACAAAAGACCTGAATGCATCTCCCAAATAAAGAGCTAGGAATACAATTCGTCGAGGAACACTTGGGGGTCTAATATATGGAAAGCAAGGTATCATGTTAGTTGACTAGGAAAACATTTTCTGTTGACAGATTTTCCATAGTGAACCTTGAACAACCAAGTGCTACTGTTAATTTTTTTCAGAGAAAAAAATATTGGGTTTTTGTTCATATT
Organism: Quercus lobata; assembly: GCF_001633185.2. Lineage (NCBI taxonomy): Eukaryota > Viridiplantae > Streptophyta > Magnoliopsida > Fagales > Fagaceae > Quercus > Quercus lobata. Next base: position 31,619,526 of record NC_044908.1, on the reverse strand, counting down.
TTTAAAATTTCATGAAATTTTATTTACTTATCAAAAAAAAAAAAAAAAAATTCATGAAATTTTATGTGGATTCTTTTCACATTTTGTTGCTTTAAATTCTGCACTGTCAGCATAGTTTACCAATTTGGGACTTTTTCCTTTAATAGCTTAATTGTGCCTGTATGGTCAGTAACATAATATGAGTATCTCCTTTTGTGTACAGAATGGAAACTTTGAAGAGGCATCTCCCTGTTTCTAGCCAAGAGGGATTACATGAACTCAGGAAAATTGCTATAAAGTTTGAGGAAAAGATTTATACAGCTGCCACAAGCCAGTCAGATTATCTACGAAAAATATCTCTGAAAATGCTTACAATGGAAACCAAGTCTTAGAATCCTATAGGCAATGCTTTGCCATCCAACTCTGCTGGCAATGGTAATAATTAGTCCCCAGATGCAGGGATGAGTATGCAGCCCCAAGTTCATAATCCAGGGCAGTCACTTCCTATTCCATTATCAGCTAATCAGTCTCGCCAACAGATGTTATCTCAAAACATTCAGAATAACATTCCATCTGCTGGAGTTCAAAGCACTGCCAGTTTACCATCTGCACTGCCTCCTGTCTCTGGTTTAAGTCAGAATCCTATACCAAATGTTGTTGGCCATGTTCAGCTTTAATGCTTTAACTTCACTTTTCTTGAGATATTTGTGGTGTTGATGGAATCTATTCTATATGTCATCTCATATGGATGTAAATGCATGTTTAACAAGTATTTAGTTATCTAAACTAGTAATTCATCAAAAAAGTTATCTAAACTAGTAAGGTACTTAAATAAGACTTGTTAGGTTGAGTTCGTCCTCTTTTAATTTGATGATTTTATTGGCTGGACTAACTAAATAGTAAGTGTATGGCCTATTCATTATATATAATGAAAATAAACTTAAATGGTAAACATTTGTGAGTTCATGTGATGGTCCTCGATCCTTGCTGGCAATCTTAGTGCTAGTATCATTCTTCTTTGCTGCTAAAGTCAATCTTCAGCACCATTTTAGAACAACATATATGTGGTCCTTTATTTCCAACATGTGGTATATAGAAAACCACCTACAATAATAAAATTACTATCTGGATTCTCAAATATATATATATATATATATATATATATATATAAGTAGTAAGCATGAATTCCTAATTGCATTTCACCAAGCATCACATAATAGAATGCTTACTCACTCACTCACTCAAAGTATGAATCCCTACAATTGCCAATAAATTTTTTTATTTATTTTATTTATTTTTTAAGATGAAACAAAAGTTAAAAGATATAAGAGTATTCCAAACCCCATCTTCCTCATTTGTCATGGCTATGTCCCACTTTTTACATTTATAGAAAAATCATGTTGAGTGGGATATGAAGTTGTCTTCCCTTTTTATATATTTTTTTAATAAATGTTAAAACCTATTACACGTTTGTGTGGATCCACACAAGTGTGTAATAAACATCCACGGAAAGAAAAGTTATGTTGGAATGCATGATCAGAGTCTTTACACTTATTTCTTCTCTCTCTCTTCCCTGTCCTACATCACATATCACCATATATATATATATATATATATATATATATATATATATATATCTCTCTCTCTCTCTCTCTCTCTCTCTCTCTCTCTCTATATATATATATATATATATTTTTTTTTTTCCCTCTCTTTCTCTCTCTCCCAATTCCATCACTCATGCGGCCCACTCTCATTTCCCTTGAATAACACTTAACAATATAAGCTACTTTGCAGTCTATATGTGCCCTTCATGTCACTTGCGATATATTATTATATTCTTCTTCCACATATGTAATGAATTATCAATTTTTTTTTATTTTTTTATTTGAGAAACACACTCACACATATATATGGGAGAAGGAGGATGAGATAAGGGAATACACTCACACGCCAACACCAAAACTGCATGCAATAGTTAGTGTCGTAGAGCAAGTAATAAACCCCTTCTCAATATCACACCTTACCGATGTGGGATGACTCGATATAAAATCACCAAAATCAAAATTCAACCATAATTATTAGTCTCTAATTTTTTTTTTCCTTTTTTATTTTGTATAAGTTACAGAGTTCGCGGGTTGGTGTAAAATTATAAATGGTGTTAATATAATATAACCAATCCCATTGCCGGGTTTTCCCTTTGCTATAAGGTGTTTAAAGCAAAAACTTTTCCGGATTGTTTCATTCTTGAGGTAAAAGATTCAACCCTAGGATCTTATGCCTAGAAAAGTATTTTAAGTGCAAGCGATGTCATCAAAAAAGGTATGGTGAGGTGAATTGAGAATGGGTATTCTGTGTACACTAAAGAAGATAAATGGTTTCCTAATAAATGCTGTAGAAAGGTCATCTCACCACCACCTTCTCTCCCACCAGATATTAAAGTTAGTTCTCTTCATTGATGCTTCCAGTTGCACCAGACCACAATTAGTCTAGAAAAGTTTGTTTTGTTCTGTTTTTTTGGGTTAAATAATAGCTTAGCAAAGTTAAGTACTTGGAATTGGATTCTAATCATCCCCATTCTCTAAATCATCCTGACGTGGTTGACACCAAGATCAAACAGAACAAGATCACTGGAGAATGGAAAGTCATCAAGAGAATGTCCTTTGACTTGTTAAACAATTCAAAAAATATCACCATGGATCTGATCATGTACAGATGATATACACACAGAAGCATCACACGCTCTATATGCATGATTAGAGATTTTTTTTTTTTTTTTTTTTTGTTAATATAAAAAAAAAATTCCATTTATTCCAATTTGGAATTTATGCATTTGTCCAATTAGGTTTATGCCGTTGACAATCATCAAAATAGCGTTGGGTCGCTTTATTTTAATAAAACAAAGTTTTAACCAGCTTTAATATGAAAAAAAATTTAAAATATATTTATAATGATGATAGTGGTAGGATTAGGATTTGAGCCCGGCAGTCAATCTTAAGACAAGATTAAAAGAAATAAATACACTTTCAAAAATGGAATTCTGAAGTAGAAAAGCTTGTGTTGGATTGGAATTCACCTTTTGCATGCAAGACCAAACCATGAGGTGGGATAAAAACTTGGTCCAGATTGGGTTAAACCGTTAAAGTAAACCTAGAAGGCTCCTATGGTAACTCGGAAATGATTGGCAGTGGGGGCATCATTAGAGACAACTGGGAAAATTGGATTTAAGTCTATTCCAGAGCTATAAATGTTGCTACCAACTAGGTCCAGTTTACTTCCAGTAAAATTTTAACAGGATATCTCCTTTTGTATTAAACAAAGCTGCCATATCACCCAATGGCAGAGCCACGTTGAGATCGAAGGGGCCATGGCCGCCCCAAATTTCTTTTAAAAAATTCAGTAGATAAGATGAGTAATTCAAGTAATTTTACCATTCAAAAGATAAGATATGAGACTGCCCCCACCCCCCCACCCCGATCCAAGCTGCAGCTAATCTGAATCTGAGTAGAAAGGCCACACAAGTGAATCTTCCACTCTTTTCTCAATTTCTATCTTTGATTTCTCATTCCGGCGTTGGACTCACTAATTAGTGTCTTCTATTTTTTTTTTTTTTTTTTTACTAATTCATCCCACTCTAGTCACTCATTACTTTTCTCCTTTACTTCTTAGTTCAAGACAATATGGTGTGTCGAATAGTTGTTTCTTTGCATGTTCTGGTTTGCTCTAGGTTCTACAGCTTGTATGGTCTTCGAAAGGAAAAGTAAAATTCTACTCTCCTAGTATGACTTTTCTTGTCTTCTTTACTTGTTATTAAAATTAATAAATATATTATATAAGATATAGATATGATATAGTCAATCAGTAGAATTGATTATATTATATTATAAATCATATAATATAATGTGTGTTTTTTTTTTATTTGATTTAGATTTTTTATTTATTTTGAATTCAATAATATTATTCTATTTATTAGCAACCTTTAACCTATTAGTAAATTTTTTTTTTTTTTTATTTATCTTAGTCGTTACTTGATGGCTTATAATTTAAGTTGAAAATTTAGAGATAAATTAAAAAACTATTAATTCATTTTTCAAAAGAAAGGAATATGTAATATAGAATATAATATATTTTTGGTTCTAAACTTTACAAAACATGCTATTTTTCATCATTCCATTTATATATAAAGGGGTAGAGCTAAATTTTTTTGTTTGGTGGGCCAAATTTTGTTATTAATATATCAGTTTCGAATCAAGATAAATCATCCTATACATAAGTAAACATACATACATAAATATAAACATTAATATTTTGATATTAGAGTAGGTCATTATTTATAAATATATTGTATATAAAATTAACAACTTTCAAATATATATATTCGCAAGATAAATTTTTAGGAAAACTTATTATTTTTTAAACTCTAATGAGTATACAAAAGTTGTCTAGTTTGATATTAAATATGTATAAAAAACGAATTAGAGAAAACAAAAACTATCTTGTCTCTATAACTACTAAATCAATTGACAAATTCTATTAATTTTTAAGAGCATTATTAGACTAACTCAAACATTTTGGAGGGGGGACTTCTATTTTTGTAGCTAAATATTTAAAGTTTTAATACTTATATATAATATAAAATATTTTTATTTGCTTCCGGTTTCCAGTTTTCGACTTTCTTTTTTTCTTTTTTTTTGTTTTATCCAGGTTTTAGCCATTTTTTGGAACCAGACTTGACTCCGGTTCTCAGTTCAACTGGCCGGTCCGATCCGGTTATTAAAAAGGAAAATGATATATGGTGCATCATCTTTCCGTGACTAGAGGACTATTTTATTTTTTTTTTTTGATAGGAACTAGAGGACTATTTATATGCGTTATTTGGTGCATTACTTTCTTTTGGAAGTCCAGCCGTAATGACGTGTATATTTCCTTAAAAAGCATAGCATATAGGGTATTCTGTAGCCTTATAGATGATTCCATATTCAGAACACTTTCACTTCAATCCATGTCCAGCTTTAATGCTTTAACTTCACTTTTCTTGAGATATTTGTGGTGTCGATGGAATCTACTCTGTATGTCATCTCATGTGGATGTACATGCATGTTTAATAAGTGTTTAATTATCTAAACTAGTAATTCATCAAAAACGTTATCTAAACTAGTAAGGTACTTAAATAAGACTTGTTGGGATGAGTTCGTCCTCTTTTAATTTGATGATTTTTTTAGCTGGACTAACTAAATAGTAAGTGTATGGCCTATTCATTATATATAATGAAAATAAACTAAAATGGTAAGCATTTGTGGCTTCATGTGATGGTCCTCGATCCTTGCAGGCAACCTTACAGCTAGTATCATTCTTCTTTGCTGCTGAAGTCAATCTTCAGCACCATTTTAGAACAACGTTTATGTGGTAAATAGAAAACCACCTACAATAATAAAATTACTATCTGAATTCTCAAGTGTATATAGAAAAATGGTCCGGTTAATGTGTGCTCTTATAATACACATTAAACTTTCTATTTTTGGAAACATTTTCTCAGAAATTAAAAAAGCTGTCATTACTTTTTCAATTCTTGAAAAAAAATTTTCCAAAAATGGAAATTAATGTGTGCCCTTAGGGCACACATTAGTAAAATCCATAGAAAAATCATGTTGAGTGGGATATCAACTATCAAGTTGTCTTCCCTTTTTATATATTTTTTAAAAAATGATAAAACCTATTACACGTTTGTGTGGATCCACACAAGTGTGTAATAAATTTTTCCCAAAAGAAAAGTCGTGTTAGAATATTGCATGATAAGAATCTTTACACTCATTTTTTTCTCTCTCTCTTCCCTATCCTATATCACATATCACCATTTTATCTTCTCTCTCTCTCTCTCTCTCTCTCAAGCCTGCTCTCATTTCCCTTCAATAACACTTCAGAATTATTCTACTAACAGCATAAGCTACATTGCGGTCCATACGTGCTCTTCATGTCACTTGCGATATATTATTATATTCTTCTTCCACATATATAATGAATTATCAATTAAACACTTAAACTCACGGAAATCAAAAGTCAACCCCAATTATTAGTCTCTAATTTTATTGCCTTTTCAACTTTGTATAACGCTTTGTTTGTTTAAGTAAAAATATTTTCTAGAAAATGACTAATTTTCTAAAAAGTATTTTCCACAAAATTATCTCATTTTTTTATGTTTTGTAATTACCTTAAATAAGTTCAAAATTAATTTTCTGACTTTCCTTATTTAGCTTGCTATGAGATAAACTTGTTTTCCAAAAAAATTTAATGGAAAACAATCTCTAAAAATAAGCTATACGTTTGGATTGAACTTATTTTTGCTGAAACTGAAAACTGAAAACACTGTAGCAAAATAATTTTTAAATATGTGAATAGTATCGTGGGACCCGTGAACAGTGCATGAACAGTACATGAACAGTGTTTTTTGTCCCTTGCACAGTAAAATCATGTGATATTACTATTCACACGCAGGGAAAAAAAAAAGTCTGAAAATGCAAAACGTAAATGCCGCGTTCAGTTGAATCCAAACGGGTACTTAAACTCACCAAAATCAAAATTCAACCCCAATTATTAGTCTCTAATTTTATTGCCTTTTTGACTTTGTATAACACTTTGTTTGTTTAAGTAAAAATATTTTCTATAAAATGAGCAATTTTCTAAAAAGTATTTCCCGTAAAACTATCTCATTTTGCTATGTTTGGTAATTACCTTAAATAAGTTGAAAATTAATTTTCTAACTTCCTTTATTTACCTTACTATGAGATAGAGTTGTTTTCCAAAAAAAATTAATGGAAAACAATTTCTAAAAATAAGCATATTTTTTCTGTTAACCAAAGATCGTTTTCCTTTGACTTATTTTTTATTATACTACCAAACACTTGAAAACATAGAAAACTATTTTTATAGAAAGTTTTCTATCGAAACAAATAGAGCGTTAAGTTATAGAGTTGGCTAGTTGGTGTAAAATTATAAATGGTGTTAATATAATATAACCAATCCCATTGTTGGGTTTTTCCTTTGCTATAAGGTGTTTAAAGCAAAAAAAATTTCGGATTGTTCCATTCTTGAGGTTAAAGATTCGACTAAAGGTGTCAATTCAGGTTAGTGTGTCAGATTTGTGTCATGTCGTGTTGAGATAGGGGTATTTGACTAAATGGCTCAAGTCAAACCCGACTCATTTAATAATTATGTCATGATCTTTCAACCCTAACCCAACCTGTTAATAAGACGGGTTGACCTGACCCAAACCACTTGACACGTTTAATAAACAGGTTATGTTAGGTTGACACGAATTTAACACAACCCATTTCAACCTGCATAATATTAAATATGACATCCATTAAGTAATAATAATTTTTTTTTTTTTTTTTACATCCCAAAAGTAGTACATATGCCACAAGTCTTCAACTCATATTCAAAATAATATAGTTCAACAAAAATATAATATCTATCTAGAAATAAGTTTTTTTTTTTTGTTGGTAAATTAAAAGACGATTTCATATAAAAACTCAACAAACTACAGCTGGAACAGAGCAAAGTCTGTTAAAAATAACACCGGAACTATCATCCTCCAAAATTTTTCCTAAGTCCATAGGTGGACTAGAAAACAACATATAGTCTTGCTCTTGATTAGCTCCTAGTCTAGCCATCAAATCAACGCAACGGTTAGCTTCACGGTAGCAATGCTTCAACTGAACTTGCTGGAATCCGGTCATCAGTTGCCTACAGTCGTCCAAAATGGGAGATATAATCTGATTTACATAAGCAGAATTCTTCATGACATCCACAATCACTTTGGCATCTATCTCAACAATAAGACAAGGAATATTCAATCTACTACACAGCAAAAGACCATCCCTCAGCCCCCACAACTCAGCAGCAAAAACATCAGTTATTCCTATATGCCTAGTGAAACCAGCAACCCAATTCCCATGCTCATCCCTCACTACCCCTCCACAGCTCGCCTGCTCCATACCCCCAGTAATCGAACCATCAGTGTTCAATTTTTTCCATCCTATGGGCGGCTTCTCCCATTTGATTCCCTTGTTCATCCTTCGGACAGGATTGCGAGGAGAAGAGACACAAAACATAAACTCTTCTGCTTGGTTGGAGATCTCCCTAAATAGGTTCGGATTAGGGCTCTTCCTGCTGAAAACAAAAGAGTTCCTGCTCTTCCAAATGCACCACACAGCAAAGTAAAACAAGATGCTCCAAGGTGCTTTCCTTGAATAAGACTACTTCTCACTTTCCCATTGTTATGCAGCCACTTATGCAGATCACTCCTCCAAAAATCACTATTATTTCCCTTCACTCCCAGCTGACTCCAAGTATGCTTTACCCTTGGACAATCTCTAAGGGCATGTAAAATGGTTTCCGGCTCTCTTTGACACACAGGACACCCTTCATCCTCCACAAAACCTCTTCTACCAAGGCAAGATTTAACTCCTATGCTATTATGGAGGCATCTCCAAAGAAAAGACTTAATTCTAGGGAGAGTATCTAACTTCCATATCCAACCAGCATCTACACAACCAGCAGCTTCCACATCAACCACCTCCCTTGTAAAGGAATAGGCACTCTTGAGATCAAAACAACCCCTAGCATTACCTCTCCATCCTAACCTGTCCCTTCCTCCATCCCCAAAGGAAATAGGAATAGCTTGAATGATCTCTTTGATTTCAAGAGTAAACTCAAAGGGGATTCTATTCCAATCCCAACCTCCATTTCCCAAAACATCTTTGATCTTCCATTGGCTTGCTTCACGGGTTAAAGGACCATGAATGAGGCTCCGAATAGGACCTTTACAAGTCCAATTATCCAGCCAAAAGCTGAGAGTGCTGCCTCTATGAACCACCCACATGCTACCTTTGTTAAAAGTTTCCCTCCCCTTCTTGATGGCTCTCCAAATCTGAGAGCAGTGCAGCCTATCCATGTTAACAGCATTTAATCTCCTATTGCTGCAATATTTTCTTTTAAGCACTCTCACCCACAAAGCATCTTCCTCCGTATGGAACCTCCAGTTCAACTTAGCAAGGAGAGCAGTGTTTCTACCCTTCGCCTCATGCAAACCCAGCCCACCTTCTTCTTTAGAATTAGTAACTTTCTGCCAACCAACCCAATGGATTTTCCTTTTAGTCTCCGAAGATCCCCATAGGAAATTTCTATTAACCCGATCTATACCATCCAGGATTCTTCCTGGTAAGTACGTGCCTTGCATGACATAAGAAGGAATTGTTGATGAGGAAGCTTGTATCAAAACAGCTCGGCCAGCCAGAGAAAGCATATTGGCTTTCCACCCGGCTAATTTATTCTTAACTCTATCCAAAATAAAATTAAACTCTTGAGTGGTGGCAACCAGATCCTTGATGGGAAAACCAAGGTATTTACCAAGAGAGGCCGTGGAAGCAAAACCAAGGATATCACAAAGCGATTCTCTTGTATCCCTATCCACATTAGGAGAAAAATACACTCTAGATTTGGTAATGCTCACAGATTGTCCCGACATGCTACAGAATTCATCCAGAACATCTTTAATAACTGCACACCCCCTGCCATCTGCCTTCCCAAATAGCACCAGATCATCCGCAAAAAATAAATGCGAAAAGGATGGCCCACTTTGAGAAGCCTTAACAGGCTGCCTCAATTTTGCCTCGCATTTATCTTGTATGAGTTGACCTAGGAAGTCCATACACAAAATAAACAAATAAGGGGAGAGCGGGTCTCCTTGCCTAATCCCTCTCGAAGGATAAATGGGGTCCAAAGCTTCTCCATTCACCAATATTGAGGTTGACACTGTAGAAACACAACTCATAATGAGATCAATCAAATCAACGAGTAAATTTGCTCTAATAAGCATGCTTCTTATAAAACTCCACTCTAGCTTATCATACGCTTTCTCTAAATCCACTTTAATAGCCATATACCCCACTTTTCCCTTCTTTTTGCTAAGGGTGTGAACAATTTCCTGCACGATGATTGCATTGTCAATGCCTTTCCTCCCCGGAACAAAGGCAGTTTGGAGAGGGGATATAAGCTTCTCCAAAAAAGGCCTAAGTCTAGCCACAATAATCTTAGTAATCACTTTATAGATTGTATTGCATAAACTAATAGGCCTATAGTTCCCCAACGTTTCCGGACCTTGAATCTTAGGAATAAGGACAATGTGAGTCCTATTCAAAAACTCCGGAACTTTCCTCTCAGTAAAAACTTTCTTTACCAAATCAATCACCGAATTGCCAACAATCAACCAAAATCTATGAAAGAATCCCGCATGTAAACCATCCGGCCCTGGAGCCTTAAAACCCTTAAGAGACCACAAAGCATTTTTAATCTCCTCCACCGAGGCAACCCCACTAATACTCACCTTTTCCTCATCTAATAAACTGCCTTGCCATAGAGTACTAAAGGGAATCGACCAAGAGGCACTATAGAGAGAGGAAGAGTACACTTCATTGAAACCACTCCAAATGGCATTTCTAATTGCCTCTTCCTCATACAACCACTCTCCTACCGAATCTTTAATAGCCAAAATCTGATTCCTTTTTCTCCTTACCAAGGTAGACACATGATAGAAGGCAGTATTTCTATCGCCTTGAATCATCCAATTAACTCTAGATTTTAAAGCCCATATCTCTTCCTCCTGATTCAGCACAGTATCAAGCTCTTTAAGCAACTCACTTTCAAGATTAAGGAGGAAGTTTGAAGGTCTAATCGCTACAGCCCGTTGAATACCATTCAAATGGGCCATAATGTTATTTTTCCTAGCAAAAACATTTCCAAACTTCATTCTATTCCACTTCTCTGCCTCTATAGTAAAAGAATCTATAGCATCCGCAAGCATGGGGTAATGACTCCACGCCTGAGAAACTATGTTGGGAAAGGAAGGGTCAGACAGCCAACAAGTTTGGAACTTAAAAGGTTTCTTTTTGTTAACAGCCACCCTTGGCTGCATATCCAACAGGACAGGACAATGGTCAGAGTGACATCTAGTCAAGTGAACCACTTTTGCTTCAGGGTACATAAGGCACCAACTAGGATTAACAAAAAATCTGTCAATCCTCTCTTGGATTAGAGCTTGAACATTTCTTTTATTAGTCCACGTGAAACGCGGGCCGAAAAATCCAATGTCAATCATACTACATTTATCCAAGCATTCCTTAAAAAGTAAGGATCTACTAACACTGACAGCCCTACCCCCAAATTTATCACCCTCCATAAGAGGCTAATTAAAATCTCCAGCCAATACCCAAGGCAAATTATGCAACTCAGCAACTTTAATTAAATTTTCCCATAAAACATGTCTTTCAGCAATTCTAGGACTAGCATAAATTGCAGTTAACAACCAGCTAGAATTAGAATTTCGTACCTTAACCACAGAATGAATCTCCTGTTCCGTGTTGGCTAATGCTGTAATTTCCACCCTATCTGAATTCCACAGCAACCATAATCCACCCGCATAACCAATGGTCTCCGTGTGGATAGCACCATCAAAAGGAAGTCGATCAGTGATCTCCCTAGCTCTCTCACCACCAATTTTGGTTTCCATCACTACCAAAATAGCTGGGTTATGGCATCGAATCAACTCCCTAACATGTCTCTGAAAAGAGGGCTTCAGAGCACCCCTACAATTCCAAACTATAATATTCATCATAATAAAAACTATATTGAAAGGACAAGAATCAAACGGCAGGAGTGACTTCATCTCCACCTTCAAGCTTCATTCGATCCAAATCACCATCTCTAACGGCTGCCTCTCCTCCGGAAGCATACACCTTCGCATGACTACCCACTCCATTGGTGATATCCGGATCAACACATTTTAACCCAGCCCTTTCATCTCTGCCACTTTCATCCGAACCACCATGGAATCCCAGCACATCCTCCTCATCGCCGTCGACGCTGGTTCTTGGAGAGGTAAGCCGCCTACCATCACACTCCTCTCCGTTGGAAAAAGGATGCCGTTCCAGGCATCCATCAGTTTCTTGTTGATCCCGACCACCATCTGAGCTGCACGCACCTTGCTCACCGTCGACGCCACCTCCAAACTGAAAGCCCAAACCAAAATCTGCCCCGATAGCACACCGGTCTTGAGAAGAAAAGCCCCGAAAACTTTCTCCATTGATTTTCTGAACATCGATCAGCCCTCTTCCTTGAGCATTCAGGGGAAGCGGCGCACCAGCTATACTAGATCCCTCAACAGTGCTAGAGCGATTAGAGAGAGCTACCCTGTTTTGGGCACCACGTTTTTTGGCCTTGACTGAAACAAAAAAATTGGACGAATTGGGCGTGACACCAATATCAACTGAACTATTTCTAATAATGGGCTTGGGCTTATAAGAGCTCATCTCCTTCCCAGGCCTGTGAAGACCCTTCTCAACATACCTCTCACTTGGGCCTGCTTCATTAGTTTCATTCAACAGCTTCAGATTCTCTTTCACCAAGCGCTGGACAGCATCAGCCATTTGAAGCCCATCAAAAGCTCTCTGGGGTGAGAGCTTTCTCTTGATATCCCTACTCGGCCCAACATTCAAACAATCTGATTCTAACGGCTTGAAAGACTGTGTTTCCTTCCCAGCTCGTGGCTGTCCATGCAAGTTCACTGTGGTCCCATCCCCCCTCTGCTGTTTTGTCCCTGGCTTCTTGCGCACTACCATTATCCACGGACCGTATGTACTCTCGGGTACATCATCTTGCGCACTACCATGCATGTTCAAGCTGGGCCCCACATTATGATTGGCATTTACAGAGTCATGCAAGGAGCATGTCTGCGCCTCATTCGTACCATCCGTTTGGTTCATCTCCGTATTCGTCGTTGATGGCTGCCGGATAATAAACGGACAATGCTCCTTGCGGTGACCTATTCTTCCACACTCAAAGCACATCTTATGAATTCCTTCATAACACACCGGCTGCTCACGTCTCCCTATCAAAATGGCTGTAACAAGCGGCTTCTCGACATCGACCTAAACGCAGAGCCGGGCAAACCTACCTCTTGACTCAGAAGCCGTATGAGTGTCAATCCTCAACACGTTACCAATCGCTTTGCCTATTTGAAGTAAAGCCTCCGCATGGTAATACTCTATTGGGAGTTCATTCAACCTTATCCACACTGCCACCGAAGACACGTTTGCCATCGCCGGAGAAAAATCTGGTTCCCATGGTCTTATGGATAGAAAATGCTCTCCAATAAACCAAGGTCCCTTTTTCAGCGTGGCTTCATAGTCCTCTCTCAAGGAAAATCTTGTAAGAAAGAAACCATTGCTTAAATCAACGCAGTCCAATCTTCCAGTCGGTCTCCACAAAGATAACAGCCTACTTTGTAAAAAATTCAAGCCAACGGACCTCCCATATACCTTAACAATGAGTGCTTTATACCAAGGGCTGCGAATCTTTTGTTTTAACTCCTTGGAAAACTTCACTGCTACCAAACCTGCCCTCAAGCCTTCAACCTCTTCATCAGAATCAACATCGTCTTCCATTAGATTTCCAAAGCTAAAAGCTTGCGTGAAAGCACCAGGAATTTCACCGACTAGTTTGTCTTTGAAAGACTCAGTTCTACTCCAAACACCTCCATTGTTCCTCGGAGATGCATCAGCTGCCTCCAAACCTTTTTGGAATCCCGCATGACTAACGCCTTTAACTTTTTTCTTACTACACAAAAGCTCCTCCTGTTCCTCCTTAGAGAGAGCACCCTAGCCTTTTTTCATCGTACCTTTTTTACACCCCAAAAGAAGTGCATACACTTCAACCCAAATACAAAATAACATAGTTCAATAAAAATATAACATCCTCAGGGTTTGTAAAGTTTCAATTTCCAATTATATCCTTTGTAAATTTTTGTAATTACTCACTTTCTTTTTAAATTTAAAATATAGGTTGGATATAAAAGGTATTTGACAAATCTAAAATAAAATGAATATTTATTTGTTATAAGAGTTAAATGAGATGTCGGGTTGACACAAATAAATTGGCATATCAAACGTGTCTGTTGCGGGTTACGCGGGTTGACTCGCTTATGATACGTTTCTTATCGTGTCGCTTTCAAGTTAACCTGTTTATGACCCAAATCCATTAAGGCCCAACCCTAACCTACAAAAACCCGTGTCGTGTTTGCAGGTTAAGTCGAACATTGACACCCCCAGATTCGACCTTAGGATCTTATGCCTAGAAAAGTATTTTAAGGAATGTCATCAAAAAGGTATGGTGTAGCGAGTTGGAAATGGTCATTCTGTGTACATTAGAGAAGATAAATGGATAAATACTATAGAAAGGTCATCTCACCACGACCTTCTCTCTATCTAGATATTAAAGTCAGTTCTCTCATTGATGCTTCTAATTGCACCAGACCACAATTAGTCTAGCAAAGTTTGTTTTGTTTTTTGTTTAATTTTTTTTTGGGTTAAATAATAGCTTAGCAAAGTTAAGTACTTGGAATTGGATTCTAATCATCCTCATTCTCTAAATCTTTGTATATAAGCAAGTGATCTTATAACCCTAACGTGGTTGACACCAAGATAGAATAGAACAAGATCACTGGACAATGGAAAGTCATCAAGAGAATGTTCTCTGACTTGTTAAACAATTCGAAAAATATCACCGTCGATTTGATCATGTACAGGTGATATACACACACAAGCATCACACGCTCTATATGCATGATTAGAGCTTCTTCTTCTTCTTCTTCTTCCTTTTTTTTTTTGGTTAATATAAAAAAATTCCATTCATTCCAATTTGGAATTTATGCATTTGTCCAATTAGGTTTATACTGTTGACAATCATCAAAATAGCGTTGGGTCACTTTATTTTAATAAAACAAAGTTTTAACCGGCTTTAATGTGAAAAAAAAAATTCAAATTAAAAATATATTTATAATAATGATAGTGGTAGGATTAGGATTTGAGTGCGGCAGGCAATCTTAAGACATGATTAAAACAACTAAATACACCCTTTGCGAGTAATCTAACAAATAAATGATAAAGAAAGAAAACATCAACACCATCAATAATCATTTTGATTGTACAAAATAATGGGGCGATAACTTCCCATGATCAAGATACAAAGTAAATCATAAATAAATAAATACTCACAAAAATGATTAAAATGAACACGACGTTGCCCCATATGTGATCAGTTATTCACAATGCGAAGTCATATTTGGTTCCTTTTTAAATATCATCGTCCTCAAAAATTTAAAACCTACACCCTTCTTTCTTTTACAATAAAACTTTCACTACTTCAAAGTTTAAAAAAAATTAAATAAAAGATAATACCCATTACAAGTTCAAAGAGTATAAAGCAACTTTAGGCATTAGGCATGTCACTGAGTCCAAATATTTTCGAACTTTTCCTAATGTTTCACAAACGAACTTGTCCCAATAATATTGCTTTTGCAAGCATGCATTTTTTATCATGGCAACTTAAAAAAAAAAAAAAAAAAAAAAATGCAAATTACACAGCAATTCTCAAAACCCACAAAGGCAAAAGAGTCTATATTTCACAAATTGACACCAGGGTTCAGGGTTTAAGAAAAAAAAAATACTTAAAATGAAAATTACACGGTAATTCTCAAAACCCAAAAAGGTAGTGTCCAATTTCACAAATTTTCCGAAACACAAACAAAAATTCAAATACTCACCAAATCAAATTAACCCAAAATAATTAAAGGGAAGCCAAAAAAGAGAGAGAAGTGAAGGAGATTACTTTTGCCCTTGCGAAGAGCTCGAAGCTTCTTAGGGTCAAGCCAAGAGCGGTTCTGTGATGCCAAACAAGATTAAGGCAAGCCTTACTTCTTGCAAACCCATTTTCACAGCCTCTGCAATACGAAACAGTAAACCCAAAATCCCAAATCAAAAACATACAAACAGAGCACACATTACACTCATTCACATCTGCATACATACATGGCCACATACCCACAAGAATAGCAATACCCAAACCCATGGCCAAATGCACACACGTGACACAACCGAGAGAGAGATCGCAAGAGGAAAAGAGAGTTTGTGTGTGTGTGTGTGTGTGTGAGAGAGAGAGAGAGAGAGAGAGAGAGAGAGAAGGAGGTTCTGACCTATGATGGCTGACAGAGAGGTTGAAGGCGGCGGCGGTGGCAATCGGTTCTCGGAGGCAGTAGTGGCGTCGATGAGAGGCGGCAATGGTGGCGTGGTGTTGAGAGTGATAGAGAGCGAGGGTTTGTTTGAGAGTTTGGTGTTGAGAGTGATCGATCTGAGTTTGGTGGAGAGAGTGAGCTGAGAGTTTTTTCAATTTAGGGTTTTTTTCGTTGTTGTGTCCTATTAAGGGTTTTTTTTTTTTTTTTTTTTTAATAACAAACCCAGAGCTGCGTTTTATAAAATGCAGCTCGGGTCCGTTTGGATTGAGCTTATTGTTGCTGAAACTGAAAACTGAAAAAACTGTAGCAAAATAATTTTTAAATGTGTGAATAGTATCGTGAGACCCATTTTTAATATTTTTTAGTGCATGAACAGTGATAAACAGTGCTGCTACAGTATTGCTACAGTGCGCTATAGTGCTTATTGTTCCTGAAACACGTGAAGTGAGGAAAAAAGAAAAAAAAAAAAAAAAAAAAGGAAAAATGCAGCTTGGATTCAGCGGAAAACGCTGAATCCAAACGGCCTCATTGAAAAAAAAAGAAAAAAAAAAAATCCCCGGATGGGTCTATAGCCGCGTTTTTAAAAACGCGGCTTAAGGCCTACCCAGCTAAACGCAGCCTCAACATCACAAAACGCGGCTTAAAGCTGGTCTATAGCCGCATTTAGTAAATGCGGCTACACATCCAGTGGTGGAGCTGTGTTTGTGTAAAACGCAGCTCAAACATCACTTTGAAGATGCGTTTTTTTGTAGATGCAGCTCCAAAGTGCGTTTTTTGTAAATGCAGCTCCAAAGTGCGTTTTTTGTAGTGGGAAAAGCTTGCGTTGGAATGGAATTCACCTTCTGCGTGCAAGGTGAAACCATGATGTGGGATAAAAACTTGGTGCAAATTGGGTTAAAGTAAACCTGGAAGGCTCCTATGGTAACTTAAAAATGATTGGCAGTTGGGGCATCATTAGAGACAACTGGGAAAATTGGATTTAAGTCTATTCCAAAGCTATAGATATTGCCACCAACTAGGTCCGGTTTACTTCCAGTAAAATTTTAACAAGATATCTTTTATGTATTAAACAAAAGTTGCCTTATGTATTAAGCAAAAGCTGCCGCATCACCCAGTAGCGAAGCCACATTGAGATCGAAGGGGACCATGGCCCGCCCAAATTTCTTCTAAAAAATTCAGCAGATAGACTCTGAATATGCGCAATTCAAGCAATTTTACTGTTCAAAATATAAGATATGAGACTGCTCCCCACCCCAACCCCAATATCCAAGCTGCAGTTGATTTGAATCTGAGCAGAACGACCACACAAGTGAATCTTTCACTCTTTTCTTAATCTCTATCTTTGATTTCTCATTCCGGCGTTGGACTCACTAATTAGTTTCTTCTAGTTTTTTTTTTGTTTTTTTCCTTCTTTTTTACTTCTTTGTCCCACTCCAGTCGCTCATGACTTTTCTTCTTTACTTCTTAATTCAAGACAATATGGTGTGTCAAATAGTTGTTTCTTTGCATGTTATGGTTTACTTTAGGTTCTACAGCGTGTATGGTCTTCAAAAGCAAAAGTAAAATTCTACTCTCCTGGTATGACTTTTCTTGTCTTCTTTATTTGTTATTAAAATTAATAAATATATTATATAATGTATAGAGATAGTAAATTTGTAAAATTGGTTATATTTTATAAATAATATAATATAATGTGTGTGGGGACCGGCCCAAAATAACAGGCTGGCTGGACCCTAGGCCTGTCCGAGGACGCAGCTCGTCCGAGGAGTTAGCGTGGCCCAAGCAATCCTTATTCAGGCCCACTAGGGCAAAAAGAACATGTCAGAGGAGTAATTTCTCCTCGGATACTGCAAAATCCAGAACAAAGGTACATCCCAGTCACTATAGTCCATCTTCCAAATACGTAAAAAGGAAGGAAACCCGAAATATCTCAGCAAATGCTGTCACCACCACATTAAATGCATTACAACTACTTTCTTGGCCGCATTAATAAGGAAAAGACCCCTGAACAGTGCTACCTTGACTACCGCAGCTCACAAAGAATTGAGAGGGGTGTCTGATGGGACAGGTGTTCAAGTGGGGGTTTGGATGATCAACAAGTGTAAAGCCCAGATGATAGGAAATAGCCTATATAATATGTAAAAGTCCTCCAAGAGAGGGGACGAGAAAAAAAAGGAGAGAATACTGTAGAGAAGCCTCACTGCATTGATCTGTATCTATTAATCAAGTTTTTAGCCTTATCATTTCTGGAGACCTTTCTACACAGTGGCATTTTCGTTCTTAACCCATGCATCAAACCGTTTAAACTAACTGAAACCGAGTTCTTTAACCCATACTCTACAAAAATTCATTGTGTGGGACCTTTTGGACCAAGACTTGAGCGACAAGGATTGGGTCACCAAATTGTTCATCTACAATGTGTATT
Source organism: Quercus lobata (assembly GCF_001633185.2). NCBI lineage: Eukaryota > Viridiplantae > Streptophyta > Magnoliopsida > Fagales > Fagaceae > Quercus > Quercus lobata. Next base: position 31,601,002 of record NC_044908.1, on the reverse strand, counting down.
TTGTTATTTGATTAGATTTTTTATTTTTAATTCAATAATATTAGTCTATTTATTAGCAATCTTTAACCTATAATTAATAATTTTTTTTAGTTGTAACTTGATGGCTTATAGAGATAAATTAAAAAAGTATTAATTCATTTTTCAAAAGAAAGGAATATAGTAATTTAGAATATGATATATTTTTTGTTCTAATACTATTTTAGACCTTTGTATATGTTGTTGATATAGTATATATAGCTAAAAAAAAATATACATGCACATTTTTTATTTGACTCTCTCAAAGATGAATTCTTAGTTGACCTTTGTATATGTTGTTGATATAGTATATATAGCTAAAAAAAAATATACATGCACATTTTTTATTTGACTCTCTCAAAGATGAATTCTTAGTTCCGCCATTGATGATAGCCGTTCCACTCATGCAGTTAGACCGATTTTCTTTAAAAGGAAAAAACAAAAGAAGAAAAGAACGCTGTTTCACTCTGCGCTATAAAATAAAATTACAAAAATCCAATTATCACAACAAAAAATACATCACAAAAAGAGAAGCAAAATAAGGTGTGGAGTGTGGATTGTGTTTGTTGGTAAGAAAACTAAGCATGAGGATTGTTCGCAGAGACCTAGTTCCTCATGGTCCTGGTAGTGTTAAGGTACGTACTTTGTACAACTGTTAGTTAATAAATTTTTCAAATACTTTCTGAAAAAAATTAAGAATTTTTTTTTTTATTTTTGAATTTTTCTAATACTTGAGAAGTAGTCGGTTTGCAAGTCTCTTTTGTGTATAGTTCTTTATGGCAATCTCAATATTGGAAACCTTAATAACAATGGGACTTGGAAAAGAATTCTTAAGCGGACTCATAAAAGTAAGTGGACTCAGAAAAGAATAACTAATTAATTAAAAACCTAGCCAAATAAAATAGAATTATTTCTGTGGGGCCCGGCCCAAAAATAATGGGCTAGTCTAAATTCAGGCCCGTCCGAGGAGCGTCCTGTCCGAGGAGAAGTCACAAATAAAGCATTATTCAGGCCCAATTACGATAAAAGAAACCTGTCCGAGGAGTAACTCCTCCTCGGACATTACTAAGTCCGATCAAAGACCACGCCCCAACCATTACAGTTCATCCTCCCAGCATATAAAAAGAATAAAACCCAAAATATCTCATGGAAAGCTGCCACCACCACATTAAATGTGCCACAACCACCCTCTTGGCCGCATTAATGAGGAAAAGACCCCTGAACAGTACTACCTTGGCCACCGCAACTCACAAGGGAGTGATAGGGGTGTTTGATGGGACAGGTGCTCAAGTGGAGGCTTAAATGATCAACAAGTGTAAGGTTCAGATAAGAAGGAGAGAGCTATATAATGTAGTAAAACCCCTCAAAGAGGGAGGAGAGAAATGTATTGAGAACTGAAGAAATAAAATCTTCTATTAGATATCCATCCTTGTGTTCTTGTTCCTGTAACAATATTGTTCATGCATCAGACCGAGTAAGCTCACTGAGGCTAAGTTCTTTGACCCATCCTCTACAAATATTTATTGTGGGTTGCGTCTTGGGCCAAAGCCTGATCAATAGGGTTTGGGCCAGAAAAATCGTGCAACCACAATTGGCGCCGTCTGTGGGAAGAACTAAGGCATCAGCTAGCACAACAGTCGAGCATGGCAGAACTAGGTCCACACCAGGAGGATCCTCACCAAGCTAACTCCCAACAGACACAACCCGCCGAGTCCCAGAGGCAAAATAACCTAACCAACCCAGGTGGCAGGGGGAATCGTGAGGGAAGTGTGCATACTATCCGAACGAGCCAGAGTCACACTCAGATAGGTAGTCACGTGTCCCAAAGGTGAAATAGTCACCAGGCCATGCAGCGAGAGATAGATGACCTGAAAAGGAAGTTACGACGTGTGCAGCGAAAATGATCTCCCTCTGACTCAGGCGAGTCTTCTAATGCGGAGGATGCGAGTTACCGACGGAGGTCAAAGACCCCCCCAAGTGAAACCTTTTCTTACGAAAGGGAACCACGCCCTGTATGGAAGTATGAGAGCCCATCCAGCAAGGGTTCGGGGAACGATGCTATGAAGAAGGCGCTGGACCAGGTTTCAAGGTCACCCTTCACGTATAGGATCGAAGGGGCTAAGCTGCCTAGACGCTTCAACCAACCGGTGTTCGCCATCTATAACGGCCGAGCAGACCTGGTAGAGCATCTTGGGATCAATGGCAATGAGGTGGTTCAATAGCCTAAAGACAAACTCCATAGGCTCTTACAAGCAACTCACTCAAGCTTTCTGCTCCCGTTTTATTACAAACACCAGAGTCCCTCGACCTCTCAGTTCGCTACTGTCCTTATCCATGCACGAAGGAGAAACCCTGAAAGCGTACTTGGATAGATATTGGGAGGTGTATAACGATTTAGATGACAACCATGATGATGTTGCTATCAGCATGTTCAAAAGCGGTCTCCCCACCGAGCATGGCTTAAGGAAATCCCTCACTGGAAAACCAGTTGCCGACGTTCATCAGCTGATGGATAGGATCGACAAGTACAAAAGGGTAGAGGAAGATCAGCTGCAAGGAAGGGGAAAGGAGAAGGTTATCCCCCCCAAAGCAAATGATTTTAGGTTGGAACGGTATAACTCCAGTCAGCCGAGGAGAGATTTTTCGCGACAGGCTGGACAGAACAACCCGCAGACAGTGAATGTCGTATTTAGGGAGCCAGTACAACAGGTGCTGGAAAAAGTAAGGAATGAGCCCTATTTCAGGTGGCCGGGAAAGATGGCTGGAGACCCTTCCAAACGTAACCAGAACCTGTACTGCCACTATCATCAGGACCATGGGCATACCACTGAGGATTGCAGGAATCTATGGAATCACTTAGATTAGTTGGTCCGAGAAGGGAAGTTACGTCACCTGCTGCACCCATCGAGCGGCCATCTCGGCCAAGCAACACAAGAGTCTCGAAATGACGTGTCCTTAAGACCCCCTACCGGGACAATACATGTCATCCTCGCTGCACCAGGAAGAACTGGGCCACCCCTCCCCAGGGTACTGGCTGTTGGTCAGTTCCCCTCCGAGGACAGGCGAAGGGAACCCAAAAGATCAAAAAAGGAAAGCTCTTTGATACTAGGATTCTCGGACGAGGATAAGAGGGGAACTATTCAACCTTACGACGATGCCTTGGTGGTTATGTTGAGAATTGGGGGCTTCGACGTAAAAAAGGTGTTAGTGGACTCGGGAAGTGCGGTAGAGATAATGTACCCTGATCTATACAAGGGGCTGAACTTGAAGCCGGAAGATTTGGCGGCTTATGATTCCCTCCTGCTCAGCTTCGAAGGAAAAATTGTTACGCCAAAGGGGCAGATCCAACTACCCATACAAACTGGGTCAGAGGTGGTAGAGGTGAATTTTATCGTGGTCGATGCTTACTCACCCTACACCGCAATAGTCGCCAGGCCATGGATCCACGCCCTAGAAGCCGTAACCTCCACACTTCACCAAAAAGTGAAATATCCATCCAGAGGACAAGTAGAAGAGATCCGAGGAGACCAGGCCGTGGCCAGGAAGTGTATGGTGGCCGCCATTTTACATCGGCCCCAAGCCGAGTCCTCAGCCTAGGAGAGCTTATAGCAACCAGCCTCCTCGGCAAGGCAAGGCGATGGGATGGCCGAGGAGATAAGGTGTGAAAGTTTAGATAAGATCGCTGTCAACCACAACCCAGAGAAGTTCTTTCAGGTCGGCTCTGAGTTGCCTTCTAGAGAAAAAGAGGAACTGGTCGGATTTCTCAGAAAAAATGTCGATGTGTTTGCATGGGACGCCTACGACGCCCCGGGAGTTTATCCTAGCCTTATTTTTCACCACCTGAACGTCAACCCCTCTTCCACACCGAAGAAGCAGCCACCCCGATGCCTTTCAAAGGAACATGCTAGTGCCGTAAGAGATGAAGTGACAAAACTGAAAAAAGCAGGGGCTATCAAAGAGGTCTTTTACCCTGAATGGTTGGCAAACACGGTGGTGGTAAGGAAGAAGACAGGGAAGTGGAGGGTCTGCGTGGACTTCACGGACCTGAACAAGGCGTGCCCAAAGGACCCATTCCCCCTACCCCGAATCGACCGATTGGTGGATGCAACCGTCGGACACCCTCGAATGAGTTTCCTGGACGCCTTCCAGGGCTGTCATCAGATACCCCTTGCGCTAGAAAACCAAGAGAAGACAGCTTTCATGACTCCCATCGGAAATTATCACTATAAGGTGATGCCGTTTGGGCTGAAGAACGCAGGCTCAACTTACCAAAGGATGATGACCCGGATGTTCGAGCCACAACTAGGCAAGATCATCGAGGTTTACATAGACGATATGGTGGTGAAGAGTAAGAGGGTGGCCGAGCACGTGAAAGACCTCGAAGTAATCTTCGCCATCTTATGGGAGCACCAGTTGTGGCTAAACGCTTCCAAATGTTCATTCGGGGTCGGGTCTGGGAAATTTCTAGGGTACATGGTGACCCATAGGGGAATAGAAGTAAGCCCCGACCAAATCAAAGCAATTAACAGCCTACAGGCTCCTCGGAACCCGAAGGAAGTGCAGAAGCTCACTGGTATGATTACAGCATTAAACCGGTTCATATCGCGATTAGCGGATCGATGCCAACCTTTTTACCTCCTAATAAACAAGTGGAAAGGGTTTGAATGGTCGGAGGATTGCGTTCACGCTTTCCAGCAACTTAAGGAATATCAGTCACGACCACCCATTATGTCCAGCCCTGAGGCGGACGAGGTGCTATTTGCATACATTGCCGTAGCTCCCCATGCTGTAAGCCTGGTACTGATACGGGATGATAATGGGGTGCAGCGACCGGTTTACTATGTGAGCAAATCATTACATGAGGCCGAAGTGCGATACCTACCTCTAGAAAAGGCAATCCTGGCGATAGTACATGCCACCCGGAAGCTTCCTCATTACTTTCAGGTGCATACGGTCATCATGCTAACTCAGCTTCCCCTTCGAGCAGTGCTTCGAAGCGCTGACTACACAGGAAGAATCGCCATGTGGAGTGCGCTTTTGGGGGCCTTTGATATTAAATATATGCCCAAATCCTCCATCAAAGGACAAGTCCTTGCAGACTTGGTGGCGGAGTTTGCTGAACCCTCCATAGAAACAATAACCGAGAAGAAAGACATGGATGGAAAATCGGTTGGTGCAATTTCAGCAGGGGGGACCTCGCGTTGGAATGTCTACGTGGATGGCGCAGCCAACCAGAGAGGATCTGGAGTTGGGATAGTTTTAATATCGCCGGACGGTGCTGCCATTGAAAAATCACTGAGGCTCGGATTCTCAGCTACGAACAATGAAGCCGAATACGAAGCCTTACTTCAAGGGATGACGATGGTTCAAAGATTGGGCGGAAGAATAATAGAAGCATTCTCGGACTCCAGATTGGTGGTCGGACAAGTAATGGGTGAGCTGGAAGCTCGAGATACTAGGATGCAAGGGTATCTGGGACAAGTCAAACGGCTACAGACGAGTTTTGAATCCTTCAATCTTACGCACATTTCCAAGAGTGTGAACACCCATGCAGACTCGCTGGCCACTCTCGCCACGTCCTCGGCGCATAATCTGCCGCGAATGATCCTTGTTGAAGATCTAGTCCAGGCAAGTCCTATCAGCAGAAACCCGGCCAAAGTCCATCAGATCAGAAAAAGTCGCAGCTGGATGGACCCCATAAAGAACTTCCTCCAAAACGACATCTTGCTGGAGGAAAAACTGGAAGCCGAGAAGATACGTAGGAATGCACCTCGGTTCTGGCTTTCAGAGGACCACAAACTATATCGGCGCTCTTACTCTGGACCGTACCTACTCTGCGTACATCCAGAAGAATCCGAGTCTCTACTTGAAGAGTTACACGAGGGGATTTGTGGAAGTCACACCGGAGGAAGGTCGCTGGCGCACAGGGCACTTACCCAAGGGTACTGGTGGCCGAACATGCATAGAGAGGCCCAAGAATACGCTAAGAAGTGCGACCAGTGCCAAAGATTCGCCCCGAATATCCACCAACCCGGAGGGGTTCTCAACCCCCTCTCTAGCCCTTGGCCGTTCGCACAATGGGGCCTTGACATTGTCGGACCTTTCCCTAAAGCTGCGGGGAACAAGCGATACATAATAGTCGGAACTGATTACTTCACTAAATGGGTGGAGGCTGAACCTTTAGCCAACATTAGGGACGTGGATGCCCAGAAATTCATCTGGAGGAACATCATCACCCGCTTCGGAACTCCACGTACACTCATTTCCGACAATGGTCTTCAGTTCGACAGTAAGAACTTTAGGGAGTATTGCCGCGAGTTTGGGATCATTAACCGATATTCCACCCCCGCCTACCCCCAAGGAAATGGGCAAGTCGAGGCCGTAAACAAGGTCATAGTAAACGGACTGAAGAAAAGACTGGATGAGGCAAAGGGGAGATGGGTAGAAGAGCTCCCGCACGTCTTATGGACCTATCGGACAACGCCGCGACGGTCAATCGGTGAGACCCCCTTTTCGATGACTTATGGGGCTGAGGCCATGCTCCCAATCGAGAGCAACTTTCCCACACTAAGGTCTAGATCGTTTACCCCAAACGGTAACGACGAGTTATTGGGAAGGAGTCTGGACCTAGCCGAGGAGAGAAGGGAAAAAGCAATGATTCGTATGGCCTACTATCACCAGAAGCTGAGACAAGGGTATGATGCTAACGTTAAACTGCGGCCTCTAGGTCCAGGTGATCTCGTGATGAGGAAGATTCTTGGCAGCGCAAAAAACCCCTCTTGGGGCAAGTTGGGGCCCAATTGGGAGGGACCATACCGTGTCACATCCGTGGCCGAGATAGGCACCTACTACCTAGAAGATTTGGATGAAAAAACTGTACCTCGACCATGGAATGTAAATAACCTCAGAAGATATTGTTATTAATGAAAATGGCTTAGCCCACGTTTTGTTTCATGACTATCCTCTGCCTACTGGTTTACTGACGACTATTCATAGTTTTAAACATAACCTAAGTCCTGCATGGCTCCTCGGACCACAGACTTAGGGGAAATTATTACTCATGACAATTATTCATAGTTTTAAACAGAACTTAAGTCCTGCATGGCTCCTCAGACCACAGACTTAGGGAAAATTATTACTCATGACAATTATTCATAGTTTTAAACAGAACTTAAGTCCTGCATGGCTCCTCGGACCACAGACTTAGGGGAAATTATTACTCATGACAATTTTTCATAGTTTTAAACAGAACCTAAGTCCTGCATAGCTCCTCGGACCACAGACTTAGGGGAAATTATTACTCATGACAATTATTCATAGTTTTAAACAGAACCTAAGTCCTGCATGGCTCTTCGGACCACAGACTTAGGGAAAATTATTACTCATGACAATTATTCATAATTTTAAACAGAACCTAAGTCCTGCATGGCTCCTCGGACCACAGACTTAGGCGAAATTATTACTCATGACAATTATTCATAGTTTTAAACAGGACCTAAGTCCTGCATGGCTCCTCGGACCACAGACTTAGGGGAAATTATTACTCATGACAATTATTCATAGTTTTAAACAGAATTTAAGTCCTGCATGGCTCCTCGGACCACGGACTTAGGGGAAATTATTACTTATGACAGATTGGGAGATTATTACTTAAGGGAAATCATTTTAAGGCGTGCGCAGTCTAGCACCATTGCAACCCTCATTCAAATTCGCTGCCCAACAACCCTTTTTGTCGTGAGCATTTACATTTATCTATGTCGCTGCAAATGTTTATAAAAAAAAAAGAAAACGGTACTAGCATACATCCATAGAAGGCAAAGCAAACATTCTATATTAATATTCCGAGGATAACACAAAGAGAGGTCCTTACAAACGAGCGCAAAAACAGGACGACTCTCATTCAAAAAAAGAAGGAAATACAAAAATTGAAAGCCTAAAAGCTAAGCCTCAGCAAGAGGATCTTCTTTTTGCTCGGGCTAAGGAGGAGGAACCTCGATGGTAGGGTCCGTGGCGGGATCCTTCGCCTTATCAGGCGCAGGGGCGGCATCAGGCACCGCCAGGTCCTGCTCTGAAGCCACTTGGACGCCATCAGGATTCTCTCGAATCTCCTCAGGATAGAAAATGTTCTCGGGCAGTCTTAGCACCGAATCTGCAGGAACTCCTGCAGCATCAAGGGCATGAGCCCATGAGATGCTGCAGTAGTCCCTGCACACCTCGGGAATCTCCTCGGATAGCCTGGCCTCCGTTTCATGGGCCCCGAGCTGGCGAGAAGCACTCTTTTCAGCATCTATGGCCTCTCGGATCAACTGAGCCTCCTCTTTGACCCGCCGCAGCTCATCCTCGACTTTTTGCATAGCAATCTTGAGATCCAGCACTGCCTGCTTCTCAGTGGCAAGGTTGATCTGGGTCGAGTACAGCTCTTTGCGCTGGTCCTCAGCCTGGGTCTCAACACTTTTCAAACCGGACTCTGCGCTCTTGCGCCGTCTCTCCGACTCCTTGAACTTCTCCGTGAGTTCAAGGTGGTCGTGCTTGAGGGACCCCAAGGTTTTCTCCATCTCCGTCCGAGACTGGGTCTCAGCCTCAGCTCGGCTGCGATTATCACGACAAAACTCCTCAGCCACAAATACCTGCTGAGTAATCTGCGAACGAAACAAGGGTGGTTTAAAAATTTAACAGGGTTAAGTAAATTAATAAAACAGTAAAAGGATTACTTACCATCGCGAGATCCCTTTTGAGGGATAAGAAGATCTCGGGTTGAGAGAACCGCCTATAAGCCTCCATATCCCGAGGAAGAAGTAGGGGTTGCTCTAAGGTATCAACCACGTACCCTGCTCGGCCTCGGTTATACTCTCGGACCGATGCATTGTAGGGGATGGCAACCCCATCCAGCTCCAACTTGGGGTTCCACGTACACGGGGTAGCGCGCACCTCAGCAAGGTTCTCCTCATCCCTGCTTTCCGAGGAGTTACCCCGTCTGCTCCTTGGCGCCCGCGTAGTTTTTTGCTGCTTGGTCGGCTGGGCAACCACCTCACCCTCCTCAGGAGTGTCAACCGGCCTTTTCTTCTTCAGGTCCGGATTAACCTTAAGGCCAAGGTCCGAGGTGTCCTGAGGGACCACAGGAGGAAGGGTTTGGACCTGCGACTGAGTCGGTCCCTTCGATGACTGACCTTTTGATGACTGACCTTTCCCTCAGGAGGCCATCAACTTCCTTAAGGTTTTTCCCTTCCCTGCCATGGGCTCTATCTCTTCGTCCGAGGGATCGTCCAAGCAGATGATAATTGAGGGAACACCAACTGCGGAATGTTGGTCCTGCTCTCCTTCAGGATCAGAAAGCTCCACCAAGGGGGTTTGCTGAACCTCCTCCTCAAAATAAAACTCGTTTATCTCTTCCTCAAGGGAAAGACGAGATGATTCAGCTTCTTCTTCAACCGGAACAGCAACGCCAGGCTCGTTTGGCGGAGGTAACTGCTCTGCTAAGTAGGGATCTCTGACGCCGGGTAGCACGACTGGTGGTAGATCACGTTGAGCTAGGTACCCGTTCTTAGACACGTCAATCCTAGCCAACCTCGGACTGCCGGCCCTTATGGCGTGACCGATAGCTTGGAAAGAGCGGCTCAGAGGTTGATAGCCCAGAACCAGATGGGCCGCACGCAACTGTTCGTCCTCAGTAACGTAAATCTCCGACCTAAGAAGGTAGTTCAACGCTGGCACGTTCACGAAGTTTATCCAAGGAGCGACGTGAACTTTATCTGCAAACGACCAAGAAAAGTGGGGTTAGTTCATGAAATTTTCCAATTGCAAAGAAAGCGAGAAAAATAACCCCCCAATACTAAATCCTTTCCCAAAAAGGATTGGCCTTAAAGACGCCGCACCTGGGGTTCCTACCCAAGTTGGACAATGAATATCATCGAACCACTCCCCTGAAGCAATAAGGAAGTCATTCTTCACGATCTTATTGGATATTGGGAGACAAGAGATCAACCTAACGACCTCGGATCGAGATTTAAGATAATACCCTCCACTCTCGAGGCGTGACACTCATACAGATAAGCCACATCGTGCCAAGTAAGGCCTAGGTTCATCCGCTCGTCTAAGACATCTACACAGCCTAGTATCTTGAACATATTCAGGGCGCACTGATGCGGCGTCAACCTATGGTTGGACAGGTATTCCCTTGTAATCCTACGCATGGGAAGTGTCATCCCTCCCTCTATGAAAGCAATCATGGGGATAACAACTTCTCCCTCAGCTCTATCTGTCAATACTCCTTCAAGAGGACAGTACTGCAGCCCCACCCCCGAGGGAATATGGTATTTTGCCCTAAAGGCCTCCATAGCGGCCGGAGTTTTTACTAATTTTTCGAATCTACCCATCTGAGCTGAACTGGAGGAATGAAAGTAAAGACCGAGAAGAAAAGTAGAGTCCGAGGAGGGAATTGAAACGGCGAAATGAACGAAATTTACTGGTACCTTCACAAAACGCTCAATGGGACGCCTGGAAATCTCTCTTGGAGGAAACGCTTCACGAAAAACGGCTACGGTGGCTTAGCAGGACGCAAGTATTCGTAGATCTCTAGGGTTCGATGGAGTTCTCTGGAATCCTCTAAGGTTTATGAAATGCAGATAAAAAGAAAACACTGAACCCCTCTGACGTCTTATATAGCCGGGAGGAGAGAGAAAAGATCGCTCCTGCCTAAAAATACGAGAAAGAACGATGGCCGTTCGATCCACGCCACACCGTTGGATGAGGGGGACACAAAGCCTCCAGAAGTAAATGGCCGCGCCTCGTAAATTGTAGCGCGTCTAAAGTAACTGTCCGCACGCGCGCCCCAAGCTCTCCTTAATTCCATCCTCTCACTAACATCAAAACCCCGCTTTTCTCCTCGGAAGGAGATAAAAACCAGAGTTTTGAGGGGCTATTGTGGGGCCTGGCCCAAAAATAATGGGCTAGTCTAAATTCAGGCCCGTCCGAGGAGCGTCCTGTCCGAGGAGAAGTCACAAATAAAGCATTATTCAGGCCCAATTACGATAAAAGAAACCTGTCCGAGGAGTAACTCCTCCTCGGACATTACGAAGTTAGATCAAAGACCACGCCCCAACCATTGCAGTTCATCCTCCCAGCATATAAAAAGAATAAAACCCAAAATATCTCATGGAAAGCTGCCACCACCACATTAAATGTGCCACAACCACCCTCTTGGCCGCATTAATGAGGAAAAGACCCCTGAACAGTACTACCTTGGCCACCGCAACTCACAAGGGAGTGATAGGGGTGTCTGATGGGACATGTGCTCAAGTGGAGGCTTAGATGATCAACAAGTGTAAGGTTCAGATAAGAAGGAGAGAACTATATAATGTAGTAAAACCCCTCAAAGAGGGAGGAGAGAAATGTATTGAGAACTGAAGAAATAAAATCTTCTATTAGATATCCATCCTTGTGTTCTTGTTCCTGTAACAATATTGTTCATGCATCAGACCAAGTAAGCTCACTGAGGCTAAGTTCTTTGACCCATCCTCTACAAATATTTATTGTGGGTTGCGTCTTGGGCCAAAGCCTGATCAATAGGGTTTGGGCCAGAAAAATCGTGCAACCACAATTTCTCTTGTTTGTTAGTTTAATTAAAATTCATTTATTTGCATTTAAATTATATTGTCCAATAAGTTAAGATTTTTTTTTGAGAGATAATTACAACATGCTGCTAACCCCGCAGCTCAAACATTTCCCTCCCTAAACCCCCAAGCACTTTTATACATGGAGAGGTATCAATTTAGTTACAAGGTTTTTGGCCCAATAAGTTAAGAATTAAAAGAATAAAAATGATGTAAAAAATTGTAATCACTTCAAAACTTATGAAATCAATAATAAGTCAAACGTTTTAGTTTTATATTATACTAGTATAATGCCTATGCGTTGCACGGTTTTAGTTATAAATTTTTAGTATAATTTTATTGAGAAATAATAAATCAATAATCACTTGAATCTAGATTATATAAATTATTGTTCTTAAAAGTATCAAGCAATAACACAACATATTTATATGAAAAAATTCCTAAATTTAATAATTAAAAACCCATGGAAACTTAACCAAAGGTATTTCATTTGCCAAAAAAATAAACATAATTCTCTTCTAACTTATCAATTGTCTTATAATGACATTTTTGTAACACAAACATATAATATTACTAACAACAAAAATAAAAATGAGAAATAGTAACATAAAAATTTTACTATTCAAGAAAATTAATTTAATCCAATAATGCACATATAAGCATAACTCAAATACAACCTAGAAATAAAAAATAATAATAATAACTAATATAAATGTTAAATATGTATATAAGCTTATATATGAATTTCATGGATCTAAAATTGATTTTATGACTCATAAACAGGACCATAGAAAAGAAAAACAAAGAGAAGTAACATACCTTTAATAGTGTGGATGGTGGCTTTGATAAAACATTCTACTACAAACAAAACAAACTCAAATAATAATTGATGCTAGCAAATCATAAAAGTGAAATATTTATAGAGATTCATATAATTGATTTCATGGATTTATAATTGCATTTATGACTCATAAGCAAAACCATAGAAACAAAAACAAAGAATAGAAATATACCTGTAATATTGTGGTTTTAATAAAGTATTCTATCGTCTGCTGCAAACAAAAAGAGAGATACAAACTCATTATTAATAATGGGGAGAGAAAAAATTGATAAGAACAATAAGTAGTGTTTCTATCTCCAAAAATTTTAAATTAAAAAGAAAAAAGAAAGAAGCTGTAAGTGGAGAAGTTGTGCATATAAATATTATATTGAAGTCAAATTATAAGAGAAATTATTAGATAATTTGGAATTAAAGAAACACCTATCCTATGTGAAATTCTAATCAATTATATATTGTTAAAAAATGTTTCTATCCAAAAAAAAAAATTACTAATGTTTAAAAAATGTTTATGTATTGTTAAATTTTAAAATTTAAATAAAATACTAATTGTTAGACGATCCTAATCTAAGTAAATTAGTTATCTTATCCATGTTTCTAAGGTTTATTTTTTTATACGTGTCTTATCATTTTAAATAAAAAAAAAAATTTGCAATATTGATTAAACTTTTATTAGTAATAAATAACCTTTTTTATATAAATTTTTCTCTTTATAATACACTACACGTAAAAAATAAGGACTACATGGATAAGATGAAGAATTTGGATTGTAATCAAATTAAGATTTTTATCAACTTAGAAATTATAGAAGTATCTATAATTTTAAATTTTAAATTTTAAATAAAATACTAATGGTTACACGATTCTAATCTAAGTAAATTAGTTATCTTATCCATGTTTCTAAGGTTTTTTTTTTTTTTTTTTACGTGTCTTATCATTTAATTTTTTTTTTCAATATTGATTAGAATTTTATTAGTAATATATAAATTTTTTATATAAAATTTTTCTTTTTATGTGTAGTGTAGTAATTTTTTTAAAAAAAATTGTTGCTTTTTCTTTATAATACACTAGACGTAAAAAAAAGGATTACACGGATAAGATGAAGAATTTGGATTGTAATCAAATTAATATTTTTGTCAACTTAGAAATTATAGGAGAAGATAAATTATATATATATGTAAGGGCGGTTTTTGGGGCCCAGGCCCAACAAGCAGACGATTCTGGCCCAAAAGACCCTCGACAATGAATTCGTAGAGAGTGGGTTACAGAATTAGGTCTTGACAGAGTGAACGTAACTATTAATAAGCCATGCAACCACTTGAACGTGGGGATATTTCATTAAGTTTCTTGGGATAACAGTCCATGGGACTGTATCTTATGCTTTGTTTACAAAACTTCTCTCTCTCTTTCTCTTTTCCTTGCCTTTTTTCTCTCCAGTTTTCGATTCCTTAGTCATGGGGATTTTCTTCTCTTATATAGCATCCTTCAATTGATAATGGCCCTACACTTGTTAACCATCTGGGCCTCTACTTGAGTGCCTGTCCCATAGGACATCCTCCTTCTTTTCTGTGAGTTGCACTGGCCAAGATAATACTGTTCTCATGTCCTCTCTACATTAATACGGCTGGAAAAGTAGCTTCCTTGCATTTAATGCTGCAGTTGTGGTTACCCCCTGAACGTCTAGCATTTCTCTTTGATTTTGGACGATTTCTCACCATGTAAAGGGTGTGAGTTGGACTCCCATTTGGTGCTTCCGAGGAGACACTCCTCCTCGGACGCCCCTTAAACAAGCCCGGCCCAACAGGATTGGGCTGGGAGTCCTCTGGCCGTGTCTTCACTTCCTATTATGGCTGGGCTCCGTACGGGTACCAAGGCCCACTGTTGACTGATGAATTTTACCCCCACAATAGCCCCTCAAAATTCTGGCTCTTTCTTCTTGGTCCGAGGAGGAAAGGCGGGATTTTGATACCTACTGGACAGTTCGTTGTTGATTCCTACTTCACACGTGCGGGGGTATGCCCTCACGTGCCTCATTAATGCTGAAGGCATTTAATGACCCGGGGGAAGTAATTGCAGCTTTTTGGAGTTTTACGCTCTTTCAATCCAACGGTTGGGGACCAGATCAACGGTGGACAATGTTTTATTTGCTCTAGGCAAGAGTGTGTCTATCCAAATCCCTCTGAGTATATAAGGTTTTGAAGGCGTTCATTCCTCACTTTTGACGAACACTCCAGTACTCAGAACATCTTAATACCTTCTCCTTCAGCACGCTCTTACCTTCGCCGTCATTCTCTTGAAGACTCTGTCGAGTTTCTTACCTGTAAGTGCGCGCTTCTTCTTCGTTACTCTTCCTTAGACAAACTGCCTTCACGTTGTCTAGGATTAGGGGGGATGGGTAGGCTTGAAAAAATGGTGGACTCTCCGGCCGGTATGGCGGGCTTCAGGGCGAAGTATCGTATTCCACCGGAGATAGGTTTAGAGTATTGCCACTAGGAGGAAATTTTGTTCAAGAGAAGAACAGGGGAAGTCGCAATTCCAATGATAGCCTTCGTGGAAGGAGGAATGACGATTCCAATGGGGAGAATAACTAGGGACTACCTACGTGGTCAAAGATTAGCCCTCCACTAGTGCACCGCGAACCTGTTCCGGATCTTGGGGTGCACAGACGTCTTAAACGACCAGATGAACCTCGGCCTTTCATGGCACGACATGGTTCATCTCTATGAATGCCACAAGCTCGGCGACTCATACTACTTAAAGTTCAGGACCGATGAAGTGAGGTTGATATCCTGCCTTTCCAAGTCCAACAAAAGCTTAAAGGACGACCATTTGATCGTCTCCGGACCATGGCACGACGGCATTCACTGTCCGACTAGGGCAGGAATGCCATGTGGGGTGTCATAGAACTAGATTCCGCGGAGAGGACCTTAGTTTTGAGCTCTCCTCCCCCCCCCCCTTTCTCTCTTTCTTTAAAAATTATTGGTTTGGTTGCATGCCTCCTCGGACTAACGTAACCCTTTTAACTGTCTTTGCAGATAAGGAGCGAACATCCCCTCGGCTGAGCTTGGTCAACGTCACGGCTCTAAATTACCTCCTCAGATCTGAGATTTTCGTAAGCGAGGACGGACAATTACAGTCGGCTCCTTTGATTTTGGATTTTGTTCCCCTCACTCGATCCTTGGTAGACGCCGGTCAAGCTATAAGGGCTGGCAGCCCACGGTTGTCACGTATTGACGTATCCATACCAGGGTTTCTTGCTTCAACAGACTTACCTCCCGTTCAACTGCCTGCCCAACGCGCCTTTCCCGCAGTGATTATCCTGGAGGAGGAGGCTGGTTCTTCGCGTTCATCCTTAGAAGAACAAATAGAACAATTTCGATTTACCGAGGAGGGAGAGGTGTCGGCTAGGGTAGTAGAGCTCTCGGACTCCGACACAGATTTAGACCGTGCCTTAGCAGCTCCTGACCCTGGTTTAGTCGTCGCACAAGTTGATACCAGCCAAGAGACTGAGGAAGAAGGAATGGACTTGAAACCAAGGTCGGGCCTCAGGAGCCTTCTATCCAACAAGAACAAGGGGCAATCCTCTAAGGACGTCCAGAAGGAACAAACTGCCCCTAAGGCTCCTGCTCCTCCTCTTCCTCCTACATCGGATGCGGCGCTACAGCCTATGCCCAATTTAAGGCGAAAAAGGCCTGTAGAAGAACTGGAGGAAGGAGAGATTGGCCGTGAAAAGGCCCAGCCTCAGAAGAAGGGCAAGGAGATGAAAGAGCCCCGAGAGAAAAGGACTAGGTCCGTCGATAGCCGAGATGAGGCGGCCATTCGGAGGGAACAACGAACATGGTCGCCGCGGATCGAATTAGACGGCGCTCCAATTCCCTGGGACGTGACCCTGTGGGAATCCCAACGAGGGCAGTCATCATTCCTGGCTGAGGCCCTGCAGCAGCCTCTGCTCTTGCCTCTTGACATGGAGGGTCTCAGAAAGATTAGGCAGCCAGACCTTTTCATGTCATTGAAGAGGGACATGGCCATGGTAAGTGGAATCTTCTATCTCGTTCTCATATTATGTACCCCCTTATCGTCATATTTTAACAGGGTCTTTATTTCCTTTTGGGCGCAGGTTACTCAACAAATTTTTGTTGCTGAGGAATGGGCTAAGAAGGCTCGTAAGGACTTGCATAGGGAGGCTCAGTCCCGCTCTGCCGCCGAGAAGACCGCTGGCGATCTCAAACAGGATTTTGATCGCCTGAATAATGAAATAAAGGAGGTGAAGAAGGCTCATACGAGCGCGAAGGCTGGCCTTAAGAATGCCACAAAGCAGGCTGACGATCTGCGCATACAGCTCCGCCAATCTGAGGAGAAACTCACGGTAGAGCAGCAGGCGGTTTCAACGCTCAATGCTGAGCTTGCAAAAACCAAGGAGGAGGCCCGCTTGGCCAGGGAGGCTACCGAGAAGGCAGTGGCGGCCTCATATGATCGTGGAGTCCATGATACTGAGGTCAGGCTGGCCAAGGAAGTGGCCACCGTTTGTAGAGAATACATCACCACGTCCTGGGGTGTAGCCCTGGATCACGCAGCTGTCCCGGCAGACTTCGATCTCAAGAAGGCTGAGAACATCTTTTTCCCGGAGGACATTCGCGAAATTCCTGACGAAGTTGCCTCCACAGAGCCTCTTCCAATGGACTCCTCCATTCCCGAGGCTGGGGGTACGGAGTAGGCCGCACAGGGCAAGTTATCCAAGGATAGCCTTTGTATTAGTGAGATCGTTGCACAGGCTAAGGAGGTTGCCCCGGGGACCCAAGCAGCAGATGATCAGCCCGCTCCTGCTCAGGGCTCTTAGGAAAGTAGTGTAGGATTTTATTTGTCTTATCTTTTGTATTTTGTTTTGTTTTGCCTTGTTAGTGTTTGTAAACAGAACCGCTTTTGGATTTTAATGATAAAGGTTATTTCCCTTCAAATATCATTGTTTTCTTCTCTTTTGTTTTCATCATGAATGGATGCCTATTCCGTCACTAACTATTGAGAACCAAGCATAAGCGAATGAATACGTGAAAAGAACGATAGTTAATAATTAAGCAAAATGGCTGCGAACCTAATTTTCCCCAAGTCCTTGGTCCGAAGAGCCAGACAGGACTTGAGTTCTATTCAACACTTAGGGAGAATGGCCTAATGGTTAATTTCCCCCAGGTCTGTGGTCCAAAGAGCCATGCAGGACTTGGTTTCTGTTTAACACTTAGTGAGAATCGTATCATGCAAGTCTGTTAACACTTAGTTCGTTCGGTTAATTTCCCCCAAGTCTGTGGCCGAGGAGCCATGCAGGACTTGGGTTCTGTTTAACACTTAGTGAGAATCGTATCGCGGTTAATTTCCCCCAAGTCTGTGGCCGAGGAGCCATGCAGGACTTGGGTTCTGTTTAACACTTAGTGAGAATCGTATCGCGGTTAATTTCCCCCAAGTCTGTGGCCGAGGAGCCATGCAGGACTTGGGTTCTGTTTAACACTTAGTGAGAATCGTATCGCGGTTAATTTCCCCCAAGTCTGTGGCCGAGGAGCCATGCAGGACTTGGGTTCTGTTTAACACTTAGTGAGAATCGTATCGCGGTTAATTTCCCCCAAGTCTGTGGCCGAGGAGCCATGCAGGACTTGGGTTCTGTTTAACACTTAGTGAGAATCGTATCGCGGTTAATTTCCCCCAAGTCTGTGGCCGAGGAGCCATGCAGGACTTGGGTTCTGTTTAACACTTAGTGAGAATCGTATCGCGGTTAATTTCCCCCAAGTCTGTGGCCGAGGAGCCATGCAGGACTTGGGTTCTGTTTAACACTTAGTGAGAATCGTATCACGGTTAATTTCCCCCAAGTCTGTGGCTGAGGAGCCATGCAGGACTTGGGTTCTGTTTAACACTTAAATCAAGTAACTGCACAGTAATACGGCATCAAAGATTATATCTTTCATTAATAATAGTACCTTTTCAGGTTGTTTACATTCCAAGGGCGTGGCACTACACGTTCATCTAAGTCTTCCAAAAAGTAGACTCCTATGCCGGCTACGGAAGTGATATGGTACGGTCCCTCCCAGTTTGGTCCGAGCTTTCCCCATGCGGGGTTCCTCGCAGCGCCCAAGACCTTCCTCAGTACTAGATCCCCAGGCGCCAATGGTCTGGACTTCACCTTGGCGTCGTAACCTTGCTTGAGCTTCTGCTGATAGTTAGTTAGGTGGACCATCGCGCCTTCCCTTCTTTCGTCGATGAGGTCCAAGCTCTTTTCCAGAAGTTTGTCATTGGTAGCGGGGCAGAAGGTGGTAGTCCTCTGGGTTGGGAAGTTCACCTCCAATGGGATGACAGCCTCAACCCCATTGAAAAAGGGGTTTCCCCTGTGGACCTACGAGGCGTGGTACGGTATGTCCATAAGACATGGGCTAGCTCCTCGTCTCTTTTTCAATCCATTCATTATGGTTTTATTGACGGCTTCTGCTTGTCCATTACTATGGGGGTAAGCTGGCGTGGAGTACCGGTTAACAATTCCTAGCTCACTGCAGTACCTTCTGAAGGCTTTGCTGTCAAACTGGAGCCCGTTGTCCGACACCAGGGTGTGTGGGGTGCCGAACCTGGTGACAATATTTTTCCAAAGAAACCTCTTGACATCGACGTCCCTAATGTTCGCCAGTGCCTCCGCTTCCACCCATTTGGTAAAGTAGTCCGTGCCGACGAGAAGAAACTTCATGTTCCCTGTTGCCTTGGGAAACGGACCAAGTATGTCTAGGCCCTATTGTGCAAATGGCCAGGGACTGGACAATGGGTTCAGCTCTCCGCCAAGCCGGTGTATGTTTGGGGCGAACCTCTGGCATTGGTCGCACTTCTTCACATACTCTAGAGCTTCTTTATACATGTTCGGCCACTAATAACCCAGCGTTAAGGCCCTGTGGGACAAAGACCTACCCCCCGTATGACTTCCGCAAATTCCTTCGTGTAACTCTTCCAGGATGAATTCGGTAGCTTCTGGGTGCACACACAGTAAATATGGCCCTGAGAACGAGCGTCTGTAGAGCTTGGAGTCCTCAGATAACCAGAATCGAG
This sequence comes from Quercus lobata, assembly GCF_001633185.2. Taxonomy (NCBI): domain Eukaryota; kingdom Viridiplantae; phylum Streptophyta; class Magnoliopsida; order Fagales; family Fagaceae; genus Quercus; species Quercus lobata. Next base: position 31,581,472 of record NC_044908.1, on the reverse strand, counting down.
TAGCTTTTCTCCTGATTTTGTCAGCCTCAACCTTATTATCTGGCAAGGTGTCGTGCTTTAAGTACAACACTATAGGATCCATCCAGCTCGGTCCTATCCTGATGTTATGTACTCGAATCCCGTTGGCCTTCTCCGTTAATGGACGGATGAGATCTTCTACCAAAATGACTCGAGGAAGGGGCTGAGTCGAGGAGGTAGCCAACGTCGCGAGGGAATCAGCATGAGTGTTCCCACTCCTAGGTACGTGCGTCAAGCGGAAGTGGTGGAAATGGGTCTGTAGGTGCTTAGCCCGAACCAAATACTCTTGCATTCTTTCGTCCTTAGCCATTTACCTGTCCCACAATGAGTCTTGAATCCGAGAACACATCCACAGATTTCCCACCCATTTTTCGGATCATCGACATTCCCTCCAGTAGCGCCTCGTACTCGGCTTCATTATTTGTGGCCGAAAACCCGAGTCTCAATGACTTCTCTATGGTTATCCCTTCGGGTGAGAGCAGAACGAGTCCTACCCCTGAGCCCCTTTGATTCGCTGTGCCATCGACGTGCGCTTTCCGCCGAGTGTGTTCATGCTGAGAGATTGTGCTGATCATCTTCTCATCAGCCCCTAGCGATCCTGCCACGTTTTGTGCTTCTAGCGTGGGCTCCGCAAATTCTACTACTAGGTCGGCAAGGACCTGGCCTTTTACAGTAGTGCGAGGCATGTATCTAATGTCGAAAGCGCCCAGGATCGTTCCCCACTTTGCAATTCTGCTTGTGTAATCGGCGCTGCGTAGGACGGACTTTAAGGGAAGTTGTGTTAGCACCACTGCAGTGTGTGCTTGAAAGTAGTGGGGAAGCTTTCGTGTGGCCTGCACGACTGCCAAGATAGCCTTTTCGAGGGGAAGATAACGGGTTTCTGCCTCCTGCAGTGATTTGCTAACGTAATAGACTGGTCGTTGTGTGCCGTTGTCTTCTCAGATTAGCACCAAGCTTATTGCATGTGGGGCTACTGCGATGTAGGCAAACAAAACCTCGTCGGCATCAGGATTGGACATAATTGGCGGTCAGGCGAGGTATTCCTTTAACTGTTGGAAAGCTATAGCGCAGTCTTCATTCCACTCAAATCCTTTCCACTTGTGTAATAGGAGAAAAAATGGCCTGCATCTGTCTGCTGAGCGTGAGATGAAACGGTTTAAAGCAGCTATCATGCCAGTAAGCTTCTAGACCTCTTTAGGGTTCCGAGGAGGCTGCAAGCTATGGATGGCTCTTATCTGGTCAGGGTTAACCTCTATGCCTCTGTGAGTCACCATATAACCTAAGAATTTTCCTGATCCCACTCCAAATGAACATTTGGCTGCGTTCAGTCGTAGCTTGTATTTTCTCAGTATTTAAAAAACGTTGTCGAGGTCTTCAAAATGGTAGGGAACCACCTTGCTTTTAACCACCATGTCGTCTATGTACACTTCAACGCTTTTACCCATCTGTTGTTCAAACATCTTGGTCATCATCCTTTGATAGGTTGACCCGGCATTCTTCAGGCCAAAGGGCATCACCTTATAATGATAATTTCCAACTGGGGTGACAAAAGCAGTCTTCTCTTGGTCTTCGGCAGCCAAGGGTATCTGGTGGTAGCCCTGAAAGGCGTCTAGAAAACTCATTCTAGGGTGTCCGACAGTTGAATCTACCAACCGGTCTATCCAAGGCATAGGGAAGGGATCCTTTGGGCACGCCTTGTTTAGGTCTGTGAAGTCTACGCAGACCCGCCATTTCCCACTCTTCTTCTTCACCGCTACCATGTTGGCTAACCACTCGGGATAGAAGACCTCTTTGATTGCCCCTGCTTTCTTCAATCTTACGACTTCTTCTCTCACGACGTTGGTATGTTCTTTTGACGGTCGTCGAGGAGCCTGCCTTTTAGGTGTTATAGCCGGATTCACATTAAGGTGGTGGCAGATGAAATCTGGGTCGACCCCGGGGGCCTCATAGGGGTCCCAAGCAAACACATCTACATTATGTCGAAGAAAAGCAATCAATGCGGACTTCTCCTAGGGCGGTAGTTCTGAACCAATTTGAAAAAACCTCTCAGGGTCTAATCCGACGAGTACTTTCTCCAGCTCCTCACAGTTCACTTCCATGGCCGGTCCATCACTACCCGCAGTTGGGACCGGGGTCATTGATTGCTATAAGCCATTCTCGGCTGAAGTGGGAGGTTCGCCGTTCGGCCGCCGTGAGATTGCCGACACCATGCATTGCCTAGTCATTCCCTGGTTCCCTATTATCTCTTTGATTTGACCTCCTGACGGATACTTCACTTTTTGATGCAAGGTTGACGACACAGCCCCTAGTGCATGAAGCCATGGCCGGGCCACGATTGCTGTGTAAGGGGAGTATGCATCTACGACAATGAAGTTCACTTCTACCATATCCGAGTCTGTTTGCACAGGCAACCTAATCATGCCTCTCAGGATGACGATTTTTCCTTCAAAGCTGACCAGGGGGGAATCGTATGGCGACAGGTCTTCCTGCTTCAAATTCAGCCTCCTATACAAATCAGGGTACATTACCTCCACGGCGCTGCCTTGATCAACTAACACCCTTTTCACGTCATAACCTCCTATTCTGAGCGTGATGACTAGGGCATCGTCGTGGGGTTGAATAGTTCCTTGTTTGTCTTCCTACGTGAACCCGATTAATGGCGTGACACTCACTCTAACTCTCTTGGATTCCCTGTCGTCTGGCTCAGTCGGGAAACTGCTCACTGACATTACCCTGGAGGGGATAGAGCCTGTCCTTCCAGGCGCGGCGAGAATGACATTAATTGTGCCAATGGGTGGCCTCAACGTACTTTGTTTGGTTTCATTGTTTGATGGTTCCTGCCATCCTTCAGGGCGATGCAACAGATGTCTCAGCTTCCCTTCTCGGACGAGCCGATCTAAATGGTTCTTTAGGTTCCTGCAATCATCAGTGGTGTGACCTGGCTCCTAATGGTACGCGCAATACAGGTTCTGATTGCGCTTCAAAGGATCACCAGCCATCTTGTTCGGCCATTGAAAGAAAGGTTCATACTTCACCTTCTCTAGGATTTTGTGAGGCGGTTCTCGGAACACAGCATGGACTGCCTGAGCCCCAGTAGGTCCGGGCTACTCTATATAGTCCCTTCTCAGCCTGTTACTGTTGTTAAATCGTTCCGACCTGAAGTCCCTCCTCTCCTGAGGGACGACCTTCGTTTTACCCTTCCCCACCTACTAGTCCTCTTCGACCCTTTTGTACTTGTCAATTCTGTCCATGAGTTGGCACACACTGGTGACCGGCTTTTCAGTAAGGGACTTTCTTAAGCCATGTTCTGTCGGCAAGCCCCTTTTGAACGTACTGATGGCGACGTCTTCATAATTCCCTTCTATCTCGTTATACGTTTCCCAGTACCTGTCCGAGTAGGCCTTCAGCGTCTCTCCTTCCTGCATGGACAAGGACAGGAGTGAGTCGAGGGGCCGAGGGACTCTAGTGCTGGTGGTGAAACGGGAACCAAAAACCTGCATCAGCTGCCTAAAGGAATCTATGGAATTCGGCTGGAGGGCATCAAACCATCTCATCGCCATAGGTCCCAAGCTGGATGGAAATACCTTACACATTAACGCCTCATCCCTAGAGTGGACGGCCATCCTCTGATTGAATTGGCTCACATGCTCTACTAGGTCGGTCCGACCATTGTATATGGCAAACGTTGGTTGATGGAACCGCCGAGGAAGCACTGCCCTCTTTATTCTACGCGTGAACGGCGACTGAGAAATGCGGTCCAGGGCCTTGCTCATGGCATCGTTGGCCAAGCCTTGGTAAGATGGGCTTTTGTGGCTGCATTTGCGAGGCCTCTCTTCCTCATAGGAGAAGGTCTCGCTCGGAGGGGTTCTTGATCTTCGCCGGTATTCGTTATCCTTGTCACTGCTAGTGCCCGAGCTAGGTGAAGGACATTTCTGCTGTGCTCGGCGCAGCTTTTTCTTCAAATCATCAATCTCTTGTTGTAAAGCTTTTCGATCGTTTTGCTTATCGGATGCATGATCCTTCCCTTCTGATCGGCTTTTACTCGTGTGAGAGGTGTTCACGCTGCCCTCTCGCTGATTATCTTGGTCTTTCCTTAGTTCGATATTTAAAAAATTGTCCTACCGTTGAGAATCTGCACGTCCGGTTTGGCGCGGGCCTGATCCTTCCATTTCTTACTGTTTCACTTGTCGAGACACAAATTCTTCCCACAGACGGCGCCAATTGTAAGGGCGGTTTTTGGGGCCCAGGCCCAACAAGCAGGCGATTCTGGCCCAAAAGACCCTCGACAATGAATTCGTAGAGAGTGGGTTACAGAACTAGGTCTTGACAGAGTGAACGTAACTATTAATAAGCCATGCAACCACTTGAACGTGGGGATATTTCATTAAGTTTTTTGAGATAACAGTCCATGGGACTGTATCTTATGCTTTGTTTACAGAACTTCTCTCTCTCTTTCTCTTTTCCTTGCCTTTTTTCTCTCCAGTTTTCGATCCCTTAGTCATGGGGATTTTCTTCTCTTATATAGCATCCTTCAATTGATAATGGCCCTACACTTATTAACCATCTGGGCCTCTATTTGAGTGCCTGTCCCATAGGACATCCTCCTTCTTTTCTATGAGTTGCACTGGCCAAGATAATACTGTTCTCCTGTCCTCTCTACATTAATGCGGCTGGAAAAGTAACTTCCTTGCATTTAATGCTGCAGTTGTGGTTGCCCCCTGAACGTATAGCATTTCCCTTTGATTTTGGACGATTTCTCACCATGTAAAGGGTGTGAGTTGGACTCCCATTTGGTACGTCCGAGGAGACACTCCTCCTCGGACGCCCCTTAAACAAGCCCGGCCCAACAGGATTGGGCTGGGAGTCCTCTGGCCGTGTCTTCGCTTCCTATTATGGCTGGGCTCCGTACGGGTACCAAGGCCCACTGTTGACTGATGAATTTTACCCCCACAATATATATATATATATATATATATATTTAAATCTAAAAATCTAAAACAATTTCTACAATATGGTGAAGCCATTTGGCGCAACCACGACTTCTAAGCTCAACTTTTATTATATAGTATATGATATAGGTTAATTTGAGTCCAAATCTTCTGTTCCACTTTTCCTGCTTCATTCTATACTTCACCAAAAAAAAACTTGCCACATGTTCACCTAATTAATTAAATACTATCAATATTGACTTATTAATACTACCGTTATTAATTAATAGTAGTATTTAATTAATTAGGTGAACACATGGCAAGTTTTTATTAGTAGAGTATAGAGTGGAGCAGGAAAAATGGAACAAAATATTTGGACTCAGTTAATTTAAAGACAATAATAAAAAATGAGGAAGTAGCATAACATCCATGTTATCTAAAGTTCCAAATAAAGAGTTCAACTAAATTAAACAACCACTATTTAGCAAAAATAATAATAATAATAATCAAACACCCAATATGATTGCCCAACTCACCACAATTTCTTATCAAATATAGTGGCCCAATTGGCCCATTTAAAATGTCTAAGCAAATGGCTAGTTTTAAATTTTTAATAAAAAAAAAGATGTGAAGAAATAAGTTTTTTTTTTTTTAAAAAAATTTATTAAAACAACTTGGGAAGAAGTGAAAAGGACAACATCATGTGAATTCTGTAAAATAAATATAACTTTAACTCTTTAACCATCCAAAGAGCATCCACAACAGTGGAACTATAATTTTAGTTATTTGACACCACAAAAAGTTATTTTATCTATTTTACCTACTTACATGTTGTAGCAGTGGATCTACTTTAACTTTCAATATAATAAAATAATATAAACATCACAATAAAATAATATATATATATCCACAAACACCTATTTATTATTTTTTTCTCACTATTCATCTTTGTCTCTGTCTACTCCCTCTATTCCCTCTCTTCAACCCACAGTCCCTCACAGCACCACCACCATCACCACCACTCACTGTTGTGTCAAGCCAACCTAGCCACCAACTCATAACTAATCCATGGCAAAACCCACCATCGATTTGCCACCAACCACGATCCACCACCACAAACCCATAAAACCCATGTTATTCACCAATCAACACACCGCCACTAACCACCAATCCAAACCATCAAAAGCCAACACAAGCCAACTGCAAACTCATCCACCCAAAGACGAGAGGCACGGCGGCGATCTACCCAATGGCACGGGGCAATCCATCTAGTGGCACAACGCGATCCATCGCGGCATGACGGTGACCCATCAGCGGCAAGTCGACGATCCATCCATCGGCACGATGGTGATCCTTAGCGGTGTGACGGTGACCCATCAGTGGCAAGACGGTAACAATTTACTCAAAGAGGCACAAGAGAGAGAAGCGAGAGAAGCTCAATGAAGATCGAATTGAGGGAGAATGAGAAGAGAGAACTGTCTGAGAAGCTCAATGAAGAAAGACAGAGAGTAAAATGTGTTGGGTGAATTAAAACAATATTTTAAAGCAAAGGGAGAATAAAAAATATTATTTGGGTTTAGTTCTTGAGCTACAGTGCACATCCATGTAGCTCAAGAGCTAAAATTTTTAGATATAGCTACATTGCTGCAGCCCAAAATTTGTAGTTTGTGGTGCTAAAAATAGCTTTTTAGCTTTTTAACACCACTGTTGTGAGTGCTCTAAGAGCATTCACATCAAGAATGCTAAAATATATAACTTTTAGCAACTTAAAACATTATTTTATCTATTTAACACCCCGCTTTATAATATACTCAATATCAAAACTTTTACTTTTTTTACCACTCTTTTAAAATATTATTTATTTATTATTTTTAATTCTTTTTTATCCTCATGACCCACTCAATGTCACCACCCAAGCCACTACAAACTCACAACCAATGACCTCAAACCATCGACACAACCAACCTCAACCCACTGGCCTCAACCCATGGCACAACCAACCATGACACAACCATTAATTTCTCTCTCTCATCCTTTTCTCAGTCTCAACCCATGGCACACTAACCACCAAACCCACCATTGTTAGCCAGCAACCCAAGCAAAAAAAACCCACCATCGCTACCCAGCAACCCAACGAGACAAAACTACCGCTAAGACACCATTGAGCAACCCAACAACCCACCACTACTGAGAAACACCACCAATGAGACAAAAACAATCGAAATCCACCGACACAAAAATGAGACTACCGAGATGAGAAAGAATCGGCACTAACAAGACAAAACAACCAAGATCCACTAGCCATTGAGACCCACCAAATCAAAACCATGAACCACCATGCCTCATGACCCCAGAGGGAGACGAGATGGTGTTGGGTTTTCGACTTCAATTAGAGGAAGGAAGGAAGAACTTGGGTTTTTGGTGGCATGGGTTAAGGGAAGGGAAGCATTGTGAGGCGTGGGAGGAAGGAAGGGAGCTTGGCAGCGTGGGCTGAAGGAGAACCATCTAAAAAAAAAAAACAATAACAAAGAGGAGGCAACATGTGATGAGGTGTGAGAGAAGGGAAGGGAGATTATTGGAGGCGTAGGTTAAGGGAGAACCAAAAAAGAAAAAGGAGAGAGGCAGCGTGTAATGAGAAAGAGAGAAAGAGCACGTGTATGGGGGGATAAAGCAAATGATATTTGGTTTTAACGTATAGCTACAATGAGTTGCTAGAGATGGCAGTTCAATGTAGTTGAGTGTAAAACATTTTAGTATTTGACATGTTTGATGTAGTGTGTTTTTTGTGTGTTGGTTGTTAAATTAGCATTTTTTAGCATTTTAGCATTCTTGATGTGAATACTCAAAACCCTTGACAATTTGACAAAATAGAAAATCCAAGATCCAAAATAACTCATTTGTTTGATAAACAAAATGCACAGCTTTCCATCAAAAAATAAAAAACACATAATTGAGTGCAGACAAAAGCTTTGTGGCGGAGAAAGCAAGGAATGATGCAACAAAAGATTTAGGTAAAGGACAAAACCAAGTAAAGTGTGAAGAAACTGCAATAAGATATTCCTAGATTACAAGACCTATTACTCAACTAAGCATCCATTGTGCGCCTTATACAACCAAGCTATCCTATTGAACCATCATCATTTTCCCAAGTTGTAAAGTTAACAGAGTGGCAGCAGGCAATGCAAGAGGAGTTTACTGCACCAAGTCTAATGACACTTGGTATCTATGTCCAAGACTACATAATCGAAATGTGATTAAAAAAAAAAAAAAGTGGGTGCACAAAGTAAAACAAAAAGCTGAAGGATTTGTTGAAGGTGAGATTGGTTGCAAAGGGGTTTCAATAAAAAGATGGTTTAGATGATAAATTAATTGTTGAAGGTTATTAGATTTGATTTTAGTATAACCTTCTTCCTCATGTTAACTTTATTGATTGTAAATCTTTTTGTGGAAATTGAGTCAAGGTTTGTGGATCTAAAAAGGCACTTACCCACACTTACCCTTATTAGGATATGCTTGGTTATTTTAGGATTTGGTGGGTTTTTTCTTTAAAATATATTTATTTGTTTCTAAAATTTTTAGTTTTACTTTATTGCAAGTCATGATAATTGCAAGTTTCCATCTAGGAATTTGTATATAATTAATTTTTTATTTATTTGTTTTTAAATAGGCCTGTCCATACCCAACCGTGACTCGACTAATCCACCCAACCCGGAGCCACCCAAACCGAAATCGTCCGATTCTAGGAGAAAGTTGGTCAGCGGCGGGTCTCAGAGTGCCATAACTGATGCCAGTGGGTTGAATGATAGGTCTCTTTCTCCAAAACCCGAGCCATCCTATTCGACTGGTTAAGCCCTTGAAAGAGGGCAAATCTACCTCGATTTGGCAACAACATAGTGGTTTTCGCGCAGATTTAGTCAAGATCTTGTGGTTTTTGGTTAGATCTCGTCATTTTTTCTCAAATCCGGCTATGATCTAGTGGGTTTTGTTCAAATATGGCTCAGATTCGATGGGTTTTGCATAAATTCGATGAAATCTTATGGTTTTTTGCTAAGATCTAATGGGTTCTGCTCCATTTCGATAAAGATCCAGTGTTATTTTGCTTAGATCTAGTGGGTTTTGCTCAAATCAAGCAAAGATCCAACAAAAAAATGCAGATCATCGTCGATTGGAACTTCCGACAGCATCATTGTCTACTTCGACTGACCTGACCGTCGACCAACCGAGTTCGATCTGACTTGACCTGTGAATTTTCTCGGTCAGCAGCAAGTCTTCTTGTTGGCAACCCAATGTCATCGAGTTGGTTGAGGATTGGGCACAAAACTCAACCGGAATCGACCCATGAACACCCCTAGTTCTAAATGTGATAAGATATGAATGTCTTAGTTTGTCCATTAACTATTTGTTTGTTTTGAAATAAAATGTTTTTTGAAAAATGTTTTTCCATTTTCATATGTTTGATTATAGGTAAAATACAGTTAACACTTGTAAAATTGGGTGTCTATATTCACCCTTTTTATTTTTATTTAAACCTAATAAATAAAATTTATATTAATTTTTAATCTTTTTCACTTTTTCATTGTTCCAACCAAATACACATGAAGCAAAAGAACATATTTTTTATGCTTTAGATATTTTTCATTCTCCCACTTTTTGTAGTTATTTTAACCAAATTAGTTAGTTTCTTCTAACCAAATTAGTTTTTATTTTTTATTTTTATTGTTAAACACATGTCAAATGTAGTATAAGCGAGTCCACAGAGATGGATCCAGAGTCGAAACCCAATAGACAAGTTTTTTTTTTTTTTTTTTTTTTTTTTTTTTTGATGAGCAAAATATGGGTAGGGAGGTGACCAACAAGGCGATCCTACTTACGTGTGACTATAGTGACACCCTACTTGCTAGGTCCAAGGTCCAGTTTGGGTACAGGGGACCACGGTGAGCCATACATTCCTAGCCCCACGAGGGACACCAGTGAACCTTGAGCTATTGAGGGAGGTAACCCAAGTGAGTCTACATTCAATGTGCGTTTGCGTTTTCTTTTTTTTTTTTTTTTTTGCACGCGTTTGAGAGACCAACACGGCTACTGTTCATGCACTGTTCATGAACAGTAGCCGCAAAGTTTGACTTTTTCCACCTTTTCAGCACAAATTTTACTATTCACGGACACACAAATTTCACTTTTCAGCTACTTTTTCATTAAAAATAGGTCCCACGGTATTATTCACACATTTAAAAATTATTTTGCTACAGTATTTTTCAATTTTCAGTTTCAATTTTTAGTTTTCAGCTGTATCCAAACGGACTCTCAGAGTCAAATCTTGAACCTCACACTCAGTGCATTTTGTGCATCACGCAGGAAAATAAAAAATTCATTCATATTACAACTTACAAGCACTTTTTTTTTTTTTTTTTGGTGAGAAACAACTGACAAGTCAAGTACCTTATATAGGATTTCTTTCTCAAAAAAAAAAAAAAAAAATACCGTATAGGATGTGATTTACCAATTTAGAATAGAAAAATAGACTATCTCATGATACAAGGGGTGGACAATTGGTAATTTACATAAGGATTAAAAAAAAAAAAAAGGTTAAAAGCAGTCTCGGACTTGCTGTACTTTCGTTTTTTGTTTTTAATTTATAAAATTTACTGTAAAACTGTTGGAGCTTGTTAAACTCCAGAGAGAACCCTATAAATTCTCCACAACTCGACCCTACTAACATCCTCTCTCTCTTCAAAGAAAAAAAAAAAAAAAAACATATCACAACAGAACGAGAAGCGAATTAAGGAGTGGAGTGTGTGTTTGTTGGTGAAGAAAAGTAAAGCATGAAGATTGTTCGCAGAGACCTAGTTCCTCACGGTCCTGGTAGCGTTAAGGTACCTACTTTACTTTCTACTTTACTTTACTTTAGGAAATAACAAACAAAATTAAGAATTTGTGTTTTTGAATTGTGAATTCAGATGGTACCAGTGGATGCCGATGATTTATGGTTTGTTTATAATCTCATATCCCCTGGAGATTCTGTCATGGCTGTCACTGTCAGGTAAATAATTATTTTTATTTATTTATTTATTTAAAGCCTGAAAACTTTTAGTTACAGTAATTTGTAATTAGTGTTTTGTTTCCCAACCACAAATTAAATTCAAGCCAAAGAGCCTTTTAGCTCCATTGGGAAAAAAGGGTCTTCTAGTTAAATTTAAACACACAGTTGCATTGAATTTAATTGTTCTTGGAAAAGATAACGTTGTGTATATTCCATTGGTCAACACAAGACAATCAGGTGTGAATTCAATTGGGGAATCTAATATATTGCACCCTAGGAACTGTTCGTAAAGTTTTCGGGTAATGCTTGTTAGGCTTTGGGAGCACACAATTTTAGAATTTGTTTGTTTCATTGGAAAATAGTTTCAATGCTTTGCGCTGTTAAATATATGTTAGTCTCTAAATATATAAAAGTTTGAAATGAAATTAGTCTCGAAATTTATAGAAGTTTGAATTGAATCAGAGTTACGTAATTAATTTGGGGGTCTCGAGTAACTAGATTGTGATAGCTCTTTACTTGGTGTGGTTTTCAAAAGAAGCAAAATTAAGTCTTCAAGTGTAATAGGCAAAAAAAATTAAAAAAAAGGAAAAAGTTCTAAGACTAGACACAACTACTCACTTAAAAAGTGATAAATGAAAAAAAAAAAAAGTGAATTGCATTTTTTTTTCTCTCCTGAATATGCCTTTTGCTCTTATGGAAAATAGGCTTGTTGATTGCTTGTATGAATAGGCTTTGATGGTTTGGGATATAGGTCATCTTTTCAGTGTTTCCTTTCTAATGAATTGCAATTCGATTGATATTGCTTGCTTTCGATAGCATGTTTTTTAATGATTATTTGGATTCTCTAATAGGAAAGTTCTTAGACAAGCGGCTACTGGAGGAAGAGATGCTGAACGTATGAAATTGAAGTTGGAAATAAAAGTTGAGGAGGTATGACAAGTTCATGACGATTGGCTCTTTATTTTTTTTGTTGGTTTTTTAATTTCTTAATTTTTATATAGTTTATTGCATTGGAGGATAAGTTTTAATGCTCTCTCTGCTGCGCACACGTGGGGGGGCTTTGGGGCATGGGACTGTAGATAATATGACATTTTGTTGACCATGCGCGGAACGGTCATTTAAAAGTTGGAGTGGCACAGCAAGATATAGAGATTTCTAGAGAAGGTTTAGGTACCGGTGTCAAGAAGAGAAATTGTTGAGGATGCCACCAAGTCATAACAGTCATGATATGCACAATTTTCCTTCAGTTCTTGCCATCTTTCAATTTCATAGTTTTACTTGAACTTCCTACAACAATTAGGGATTTGAACATTGACTAATAAATAGCATGTTATTGTTAAGAGAAGGAGGAATATTGCTGAGGCTTTGTATTTAAGTCATTTTTTGATAGGGAATGTGACATGGTAAACTTTAAACCATCATAATCTATGTCTGATGTTGGCACTACTGCAGTCATACTAGTTGGGAACTTGGGATGTAATGTAAAAAAGATTGTGTCATACACTACATTATCATGGATGGAAATTTCTTAAAATTTGTCTTGATTTAATACTGTATCTAAATATGATGATAACAGACTGCTTATTTTGTTACAAAGAATTAATGAGTACAAAAACCCATGTACTTCTTGCTCACACTACCTCCCCTCCTTTCTCCCAAGATACACACAGATAGGAAAAGATGTATTTAATTATATTAATGCAAAATTGTCTCATTAAGAGAGTATTTTTTTCTTATTTTGAAAGCCAATGTGCTAAGCTTGTGTAATGTCTCATACATGATGTTTGCAACCCTACTTGGATATTTCTTTTTTAAATCATTTTTTGGTATACATGTATCTTTAGACACCAATGTTTGCCCACTTATAGATTAATTTGGTTCTTTGTATGCATGGCACTTGAATCTCAACATCGAGATTGGAAGGCACAAATTATGATTATTTTATTTTCGAATTAGTGAATTGCTTGAGATGATTTTGGATAAAATGTTTTTCTTACCCTCTCATATTCTTTCAGGTTGCAGATTATGACTCAGTAGGGTCTGTTTTGCGCATACGTGGGAAAAATGTTCTAGAGAATGAGCATGTAAAGGTAAATGCAATGCTAAATTGAAATAACTAATTATAAATTGATTATTCTCACTCTTGCTTTGTACTTATCAGTATTTCATTGCAGATTGGGGCATTCCATACTTTAGAACTTGAGCTGCATCGACCTTTTGTGTTACGAAAGGTGTGCTTTCTTGTTAATTCTTTTAAGTCTCTAAAACGTACAGTTGCTCCTTTTGTTGTCCAGATAATGTCTACACCATATGACATGCTATTGGTATCCATATCAAATTTGTTTTCGGCTTTTATGAGTAGACTTACATTCTGTTGATACAAATCATGCACACCTTTTTCGTTTCTACAGGCAAAACTCATGTAAAGTTGATATTAATTTCAGCCATGCTTATGTTACTGTAATGTAGTTTTTATTGTAATAATACTCTATGGAAGAGGTACTGTTAACCTATGGACTGTAGGCATGCAGCTCTTGCAAGCTTGTGTTTAAACATTATAAATGGTTTTGGTTCTTCTGTTAAGAAATCATAATTTATGATAAAAGTATAAAATTATATGATTGACATGATACAATGACAATAGATATTAGTTGCAGAACATTCAAGTTCTAGAACTTTTTATATGTTAATTTCCCATTTGTTGTTCAACTTATACTCTACAGCATTGTTAACTGTTTTAGAGAGATTTCTAGGTAAAAGGACTATCTTCTTTCTAATTGCCATAGTTTGCAGTATATGTATTGGCGTATATTTTTTTGCTTGCAATTCGTAGTTATTGACACTTAGATTGGTACATGACTTGCACACCCAAAGGGACTTGAGCTTGTGACCTTACTTGATACCCATGTACGGAAAAAGGATGGAGGTGCCATTAGACCAAAGGATATTGAATATGCGCTCTATACTTGTAAAATTTCTTTATGGTGTTTGTTTTTTGGGAGAAGGTGGTGGTAAGAAATTTATGCATAATACTCATAAAAAAAGAAAAAAGAAAAAGAAAAAAGAAAAAGCAATTAACACATAATGCCTGTAAGGCAACTTGTCATTGATGTTAGAAGCTGATTCTTATGTGTTGTAAGTCTTGGCATATCAAAATTTTGAAAAAATGATTATTATTATTTGGTGATGATGATTAAAAAAAAGGTTACTTTGACCATCTAATATCATGAGATTGTATTACTTTCTTGTTAGAGTTCATAAAGAGTGTACAATTCCTTCCTCACAATTAGGAAATGGAAATTCATGATGTAATTCTTTCAAGAGTTTTCCTGCTGCTTCATAAGTAAATTCTTCCCAGTAGCTATATCTATTATTTGCCCCTGTAATTAGTTCAATTTATTATATGTGCAGCTGTGATTATAAAGCTGATATCTTCACGGATAATTCTTTGTTAAGTTTATTTTCTGTTCCATTTATTTCCTTTTTGAAATGCATGACATTGCCTCAATCATTAATTTTATTGCCAATTAGAGCTCTACTTTTTTGCTTTTTGATCCCAAATATTACCTTTTTGTTTCTTAAATTAATTGCTTGCTATTGCTGATGTATTTTAGGATGTTTGGGACTCATTGGCATTAGATGTACTTCATCAGGCCTCTGGTATGTTATATCAATTTCTTATCTTTTAGATTTTTCTGGGCTGAGGGCGTGCAAAGTTATTGTTTACATTCATAAGTTTTATCTCATGTTGATTTCTTTTGTTTTTGGGTTTACTATGGAATAAGCACAAAAATCTTGAAACTGGTCAATTTAATAATTTTGGTACTCAACACATTTTCTTCTCAACCAAGATCACTCTCCAAAACTCTTACCATCATTAGCTGTAAGCTTTGACGAGCGGCCAAGTGGCTCCTTTGCTGCTCTGGCCTTTGCATATAGTGATGTTGAGACCTTCCTTCTCAGGCATGCCCCATCACTGACCATCCTCTCTCAAAAACCCAATAAGCCTTGTGGCTGCACCATTACGATATGCATACTTAAGCAAGTCTGAAATCATCATGGAAAGACCATCCAGCAGCACGAGTTCATTGCCATGCTCTTATGTGAAGTCCTAGAAGGCCCAAATTGACCCAATTAACACAATTAACAACTTTGTATAAATATCTTAACATAGGCAAACCAGATTCAAGGTGTGGTTTGCATATTTCACCTTAAATTTTATATACTCCACATTTAAGGTGTGGTGTGTCATATTTAATCTTATATTCTATATACTCCACATTCAAGGGGTGGTTTGCCATATACGTCAAATCAAATCTGTGTAAAACAAGGAATGGAGAAGAATAGGAACATAGCATAGGCAATCACACCTAAATTTTCCTAAGCACTCAAACTCAAAGAGCATTAAGAGCAGATGCAAACTCTCTTATTCAATTCTGAACAAATTGTGTGTTTAAATAGGTTGCTTAACTAGTTTACTTAAAGGGACTAGGGTACAAAATCAACAAGGAAAGAAATCAAGCATAATCTATTTTTATAATTATTGATTAGTAAGTAATGTAATTTTAGTGAAATACTCCCTCTGTTCTACTTTGTTTGTCCTGTTTGAAAAGTCAAACTTTTTAAGGAAACATTATTTATTATTTTGTCTATTTTTTAAAATTGTATAAGTTTCCAAAACTACCTTTAAATCAATTTATCAAAAAATTGAATTATTAATAAAATAGGGGTATAATAGGAACATTAATAAATTAATGACTTTTATTTTTAAAAATAGGACAATATTTTGGGATATCCTAAAATGGAATAGAGGACAAACAAAGTGGGACGGAGGTGGTACTTATAAAAAAAAAAAAAAAAGAAGTAATGTAATTTTAAAAAAATCAAATATTCTTTATGTTCACGATGATGAACACAAAGTGTCAAATAAGTACAGAAGTCTCAAAAGGAAAATTGAAAAGAAACTTGAAACTTTAAAATAGAAGAAAATGTGTGAAACCCCAACCAATCAAAAAGAGTATGAGCTAACAAAGTTTTCAATTGATCCAAGGAGCTCTCCATGTCTTCAAAAGTACGTCTATTCCACTCCTTCCATATTAGCCACATCAAACAAGCTGGCACCATGTTCCAAGTATCCGAGCCATGTTTAACTAACCAATTCTCCAGCTGAATAACAAAGAAGCAACATTCCCTAGCATAACCCAGTGAATCCCAAATTTCTAAATACATCTCCCCACAAAGCATTAGCAGCGTCGCAATGGATTAAAAGGTGATCCATTGATTCCCCAATACCTTGGCACATACAATGCCGATTAACCAAATGACATACCCCTCTTTGTGAGATTATCCAAAGTAATAATCTTTTCCAATGCTGCTGTCCCCCAAAAGAATGACACTCTCTTGGGAACCTTAATGGACCAAATGCCTTTCCAAGGGAAAAGGGCTGTAGTGGCACCCTGCAGCTACCTGTGAAAGACTGGGTATTAAAAATGCCATTCCCCTTAAGGGAACCAAGAACGAAAGAACCAAAGAAAATAAGACTCAAGGGCTGCTGTGATAGCCAATCCCAGAAAATCTGCAAGTTATCAGCACCTTTGACTCTTAAATTATAAAAGAAAAAGGAAAAAAAAGAGAAGAGACTAGTAGCATATGAGCTTTATGAAAAGATAAGAGCTCAATTGCAAGACTAGGAAAAGTCCAATTCAAATGCACCCCAAATTTCACAGATCTGATTTTCTATTCCTATTCTTAAAATGCCTTGCAATGTGATGAGTATGTAGAGTTTAAGGTTAAATATGATAGAAATCGCAAAAATTAACTACATTGGAATTAATCACATTGCTTATGGAGTTAATTGATCAAATTTAAATTTTAGGGGACATTGCAAATGGCCTTATTAGTGCAATTTATACTTTTTATTTGGTTGCAACTTCAATAATTTTAAAGATATTTATACACAGGATCAGTAAGGAGGATAGTATATGTTGATTCAAGAATCTTGGTTTATTACACATCTTTTTAACTTGGGCTCCTTTATCTAAGGACAATGTAAATAGAAGTGTTTCATGAGGGAGAAAACTTTGTTGATGTTATATTGCACAAAAATTCATATGCAATGGCAGATTGAAGTGGTCCAGCTGGGTAAGGTGGTGTCGAGGGTACCACCTCTCAGCCATGCAATGCTTTTCAGGATTGATGCTTAATGGATGGAATTGGATTTCAGTTCATGTATTGATTATTTATTAAATTCATCAACTTGTGAAATTGTGTGTTGGATCACATCCAAGATATCCCTCTTTTGATGCCTCTCTGGTGGGACTTTCATCGGATAATGGCCATTTATTGTAATAATGGTGTTCTCTCTGTACTTTTCAGACCCTTCTGCAAGTGCTGATTTAGCTGTGGTTTTAATGCAAGAAGGATTAGCGCATGTTTTACTTGTTGGTAAAAGGTATGCATGATTTCATTAGGGATATGGTTCATTTGTAAATCCTTATTATATGCCATTAGATGATGGTTGTCTTTGAATGTTTTGACATTTGTAATCCATACACACCATTTTGCAAGTAGGCACTTTTTAATCCCAAGAGATTAGGGCTAAAATGGTTATTCAGCTTGGAGTTCAAGTGCTTCATGATTTTTATTTATTTATTTTTATTTTTTTGAGTTTGAATCCAGTTGTGGGGATATTTCATGTAGTTTATAAATACATGTGGATGGGTGATTACGTTTACCTTAGGATTTGTTAGGTGCTTCGAAGTACTTGCATGTCCTAAGGAACTAAAAGAAAGGCACTTCTCTCGTTCTAATCATTTTGTAGAATTGATTTATGTGCTTATTTGTAGTAAGTATAAGACCTTTTTATCCCAGTTTTCATTTTTTCATATATGTAATAAATATATAAGCAATAGATTAAGTAATAAATTTGATAATTCAATGGTTACAATGGGGGAGGAGGGATTTTAACCCTGGATGTCTTCTTTGGAAACACTAGGAGGTGCCAGTTAAGTTACAAGATTCTTGACAAGTTTTAATTTTAAGTTATTAGGTTTTTTTCCTAGCTCAAGTGGAACTTTTTCCCTTAAGGGTGGAATGACTGGCATGGTCTTGGGCTTTATACTAAAGAAAAAAGAATAGTACTTATTTCCAGCAGTAGATTTATAATGGCAACAAGGACGGTCATAGCAATTTTGTAAGCGAGAGGAGTGATGCAAGAGACACAATGAGATATTTATGCCAATTTAGTAATCAATTGTATTTTTGGTCAATTGTGTTTTATTTTAGGTTTTAGTATTTGGTTAGGTTTATGAATATTTTTATTTAAGTCATGTTTATTTTTGTAATAAGGCAATTACTTTTACCTATTCCAATTAGAAATAGGGTTTAGTATTCCTATGTAAATTGCTGGCACTACCCTTGACATATTTGGGGGAATCTGAATTGGTTCAGGCAGGTCATATGTTTAATGTAGAAGCAATTGCAGACATTTTGGGTTGTAAAGTGTTGGCAACACCCTTAGGATCCAATTTTTTTTGATGATGTGGAACCTCACCAAAAGCAGGGCCCTTTGGACCCACCTTGGGGAGTAAAAGCCTTGGGATCCACTTTTAAAGAGAAGGTTGTGTGGATTTCAGTTTTAGAGAAAATGGAGACATTTGGATGCTTGGAAAAGAATGTCTCTCTCTATGGGCAATAGACTGACCTAACTAAGAGCGTCTTATTCAACCTACCTACTTACTACCTATCTTAATTTTCCATCCCCATGGTTGTTGTTTGTCAGAGAATTTACAATTTAAAAAGGGATTTCTTGTGTGGCAAAATTAGAGACGAGTTTAAGTTTCATTTGGTAAATCGGAGAATAGTTTGTAAACCTCTTCAATGTGTCGGTTTAGGCATCTTTAATTTAGTCTTGTTTAATCAGACTTTGTTGGGGAAATGATTTTGGGGGTACACATTTGAGAAAAAAGGCTTTATTGAGGAGGGTGGTGGACCATAAACATGGCGGCATGTCAGGAGTTGGTGTTCATGTGGTAAGTTACGATTGTTGATCTTATTATGAGAGGCATAACATTAGTGGATAGTTGTTGCATGTGTGGAGGGGATGGAGAGACTGGATCATTTGTTACTTCATTGTGCAGTGGCCTATGATCTGTGGTATTATGTTTTCTCTATGACTGGGGTGCTTGGGTAGTGCCTAAGAGGATAGTCGAAGTACTTGGTGGATGGAAGAACTGCTACGGTATACCAAGGAGGTCTATTTGGAAA
Organism: Quercus lobata; assembly: GCF_001633185.2. Lineage (NCBI taxonomy): Eukaryota > Viridiplantae > Streptophyta > Magnoliopsida > Fagales > Fagaceae > Quercus > Quercus lobata. Next base: position 31,562,221 of record NC_044908.1, on the reverse strand, counting down.
ATGATCCTCCTGTGCTTAATGTGCCCAATTTGGAGAGGAATGCTTGGAATTCTAAGGGTTGTTAGAAATCTGTTCATGATCTGAAGCTTTTATTCCTCAACACTTTGTTTGAGTGGATAATTGCTTCTGGGTTGTTTTCTTTTACTTCTTTGCCTGATTTGATTGATCGATGAACTTCTAGCATTTAATTTGTTGTCCTTTCAAGCCCCACCCCCCCCCCCCCCGGGGCCCTTTTTTTTTAAAAGAAATTTTACTTATAAAAAAAGTAGATTTTATTGATTTCATTTCTTTATTTTGTAGTTATTGAACATTGTACTTTTTTAGGTTATATGTCCTGTGTACAAGGGGTGTTCCTCTTACAAAAAAAATTGCATATCAATTATAAATAAAATGATTTTGCATGACATTCTGTTCGTTCCATTATTTAGTGCTATTTTTTTGATGGTATCTTTACAATTATAACTAACTTATGTTGTGTGAATAATATTTAACAGTGTGACAATTACTCGTTCACGGATAGAAACTTCAATTCCTCGGAAACATGGACCTGCTATTGCTGGTTATGAGTCGGTATGGTTATTAAGTTATAGGAAATTATTCTCTCTTATTTCAAGGCCTTTATCTCCAATATTTCATTTCAGCAATTTGACTGAGAATCTTTCTGTCTTGCAGGCTCTGAATAAGTTCTTTGAGAATGTGTTGCAGGTTAGTTCAATTTCTGTTGTGACACTTTTAGTGCCATTTCTGAATGTGTTTTCCAATTATAAATCTTAATGGAGTGTTCAACAACTTCTAGTAAGTTTAATCAATATGTGGGTGTTTTATCAATATGTTTTAGGCTTTCTTGAAGCATGTTGATTTTGAAGTTGTCCGCTGTGCTGTGATTGCAAGTCCTGGTTTCACAAAGGTCTGGTGTAGGTTTTATGATCTTTCCTTTTAAGTATAAACTACATATGTTTGGAGTATATAGGTTTACATTTTTTTTCCCCTGATTGGTGCCTCCAAATATGTTTCAGGATCAGTTTCATCGTCACTTATTGTTGGAGGCAGAAAGAAGACAGCTGAGACCTATTATCGAGAACAAGTCACGGATAGTTCTTGTGCATACAACATCAGGATACAAGTATGGTGGCTATCTTTTTTACTTCTGGTGCTAAAGTTTTTATAGTAGTAAAGGAGATAGTCTGTGATAGTAACTAACAGTAAGCTAATAGGGATCCAAAAAATATTGATTTGCACACACGTGGATGTAGCTGTGGATGAAATTCCCTTAATTGTTTGTTTTGTCAGTATCTGTATCTCTGAGTAAAACTCAAATATCCTTTTCACATTTGTGCTCTGTATAAGGAATAACCTTGAGGTCAAGTTGTAAGGCAGTTAGTCTTCTTGCATTGTAGATCTTTTCAGTTTTATTCTTGTCTTTGAATGCTCTGTGTAAGGAATAACCTTGAGGTCAAGTTGTAAGACAGCTAGTCTTCTTGCATTGTAGATCTTTTCAGTTTTATTCTTGTCTTTGTGTTGCTTTAGCCGATACATTATAACATTGTAGGAATGGTTTTAACTCTTAACTGCATCTAGATAGACCTTTTAGCCCTCCATTTTCTCTTAGTTTTTTTATCATCATTTGGACCTTTTACTCTTCATGATTGCATTTTCTCTCAGTTTATCTGCTATTGGTGTTACTTCTGACATCTCAGAATGCATTCACTAGTAAACTTGTTCCTTTTTTCCCCTCCTTCCCCGATTTCATTGGTCCATCTAAACATCGCAACTTTATCTGTGCTCCTTTTGCCAATTTGTTGTTTGTGGAATGTGTAAAAATTATCAGGATTTTATACATCCTTATGGTTCCATATCCTTGTTTGAGAGTAGAACTGTGTTAGTTATAATCAATAAGGAGTTTATAGCCAACTGAATGTATCAAGTTTGCAAACTAAATATTTTGGGCTATAAAATTTTATCAAATTTCAATATTATCTGATATGGGTAATTGATGTGTCACTATGCCTTGTGCTGTCTATTTAACAATTTTCTTGGGCAACAGAGGTAACTAGTGAGTGATATTAAATATCTGTTTTCATGTGTCTACAGTGAAAGGTTAGATCTATAGAGGAAAAGTTAGAACAATCAGGTTACATGCTAGAGAAAGAGAATGCTAGTGAACTTAGTTGAAAAATACTATGACAAAATGTTACTTATCTAGAAAAACAAAAAGTATGTAAATATTACATCTTTTCTATTATGTTCTGTCAATTTTTATATCTGTAAATTATCCATTGTTTTGCATTATTTTAACATTGTTATGTAGTATTATTATACCTGTCTCCATGTGTCTACAGTAAAGGTTGGATCTGTAGAGGAAAAGGTAGAACAATCATGTTACATGCTAGAGAAGGGGAATACTAGTTGAAAAATACTATGACAAAATGTTACTTACCTAGAAAAAAAATTATGTAAAGATTACATCTTTCTATTATGTTTTGTCAATTTTGCTACCTGTAAATTATCCATTGTTTTGCATTATTTAAAATTTTTAACGTTGTTATGTAGCTAGTACTTCCTGTGGTTTATGCCTTTCCTGGGAATTAGCATCCCGTGTTGATTTATTTCTTGCAAGAATGAATTTAATATCATTGAATTTTTATTCAAATACAGATGTCACCTAACTTAAAAATGTTCTGTGCAGGCATAGTTTGAGAGAGGTTTTGGATGCCCCTAATGTCATGAATATGATAAAAGATACTAAAGCAGCACAAGAGGTATCATGGAAAGCCCAAATTGGATATCATTTTTCACTTGGACCTTTACATGGAAAAGTTGTTATTTTTGGTCTCAGGATTTGCTTTATTTCTAGTCTTATGTTTGTTTTAACATACTTTCTGTTTTTGGTTGTTTGACCGGGCAATAACAGCTTTGATTCTCTCCACTTTTCTTCAGATTCGAGCTCTCAAGGATTTTTTCGACATGCTTTCAAATGTCAGGTTCTATATCTGAGATGTTATCATTCTTAAGATTACAGTTTGTTTTATGTCTTTTTATGATTTAGATGCCTAGTCACACACTATAGATAATTATTGCTGACCAAATTTAGCTTAACACATGATTGCTTGGGTTAAGCCACAAGATGTAGGTTGTGCATGTTTGTAGGGTCTGCAATCTGATTGATGGTCATGGTATCCTGCAACTGGCAGTCATCACCTAACATAAAGTCATTGCGAGATTTTTGATGCATGATAGCTTTAAAACCTGAAGATTATGGGGCTATCTTTCTATGATTGTTGTGAATATCAAGTAAAAGAGGACTGGGACAGATTGCTAATGAATGCTTGGATAGTAGAATGAAGAGTGGAATTCTAGGTGTGATTGTCAAGTTGGATATTGAGAAGGCTTATGATCATGTGAATTGGGATGCTTTGTTTTATCTCATGGAGAGGATGGGTTTTGGAGAGAAGTGGAGAAGGTGGATGAAGTTTTGTGTTTCCACAGTCCATTTTTCAGTTCTTGTTAATGGCTCTCTAGTGGGATTTTTTGGTGGTACTCGAGGCCTTCGCCAAAGGGACTCCTTGTCTCCTCTTCTTTTCCTGTTGGTAATGGAAGTTTTGAGTAGGTTGTTGAAAAGAATAGAAGAGGGTGGCTTTATTAGGGATTTTCAAGCAAATTCCCATTCACGAGGAGGTTTGTGTATTTCTCATCTTCTTTTTGCTGATGACACTATCCTTTTTTGTGATGCAACCAGGGAACAACTCTTATATGTTCGGATGGTGATGATTTTCTTTGAGGCTATCACAAGCTTGAAAAGTAATATTGGTAAGAGAGAGATTGTTCCAGTGGGGGTGGTAGGGAATTTGACTACTCTGGCTAGTGTTTTAGGTTGCAATGTTGGTAGGTTGCCCATGATGTACTTGGGTATGCCTCTTGGAGCTCATTTTAAGGATCCATCAATTTGGAATCCTATTATAGAAAAAAATGGAGAAGAAGCTTTTTGGTTGGAAATGTTTATATTTGTCGAAAGGGGGAAGATTAACTTTATTGAAAGGTACCCTTTCAAGCCTTCCCACCTATTTCTTATCCTTCTTTTCTATCCCTCAAGCTGTAGCAGATAGATTAGAAAGGATCCAGAGAAATTTCCTATGGGGGAGTTCTGAGGAAGCTTTCAAATATCCACTTGTTGCCTAGAATAAGGTGGGTTGGCCAGTGGAGAATGGAGGTTTGGGGATTCAAAAGATTGGTTTGTTTAATCAAGCCCTGCTTGGAAAATGGTTATGGCGGTTTGGAAGTGAAACCAATCATTTATGGCGTTAGGTTATAGCTACCAAGTGTGGAGTGTCTAGTGGAGGTTGAAGAAACAAAAGAAACTAGTAACTAGAGAAGAGAGGAATCAAATGATTGTATTATTATTTGCTTATTCCACTATGTACAACTCTGATTAAATAGAGAAACCCTAAACTTATAATAGGAATACAATAGCAGAAATAGGAAATCAAATAATCTCTAATTACTCAGTTTCCTTTTCTGAATATTTCCTTCTCTAAATATTTCCTTTACCTTCACGCCCAAGATTATACCATATATAGCTATCCACACATACCATACATAGAATCTGTCAACACTCCCCCTCAAGCTGAGGCATAGATATCTCTCATGCCCAGCTTGTCCAAGATTCTATGGAAGTGATTAGTTGCTGCACCCTTTGTCAAGATGTCTGCGCGTTGATCTCCAGTTCTTACATATTTAGTGCAAATGATGCCTTTACGCAGTTTCTCCTTGATAAAGTTTCTATCAATTTCCATATGTTTTGTCCGATCATGTAGAACTGGATTATGAGCAATATTAATTGCTGCTTTATTGTCACAAAACAGCTTGATGGGATCCTTACTATCATATCCAAGCTCCCTCAATAGTATCTTCATCCATAATATCTCACATATCCCATGGGCCATTGCTCTAAACTTGCTTTGGGCTGTTTGTCCAGATAGTAGAGACCATCCTTAAGGCTATCACTGCCAATCATCCGCCCCGTGGTTAGGTCCTGAAAACAACAGTAAGATGAGTAAAAAATGGCTCGGCAATTTAACTCAAGGGTTATACGAGCAATAGATAATAAATTTGCTGCCAGGTTAGGAACATGAAGCACAGAGGATAAAGGCATGGATGGAGTCACAACAATTGAACCTTTACCACAGATAGGTGATAAAGAACCATTGGCTACTCTGATTTTGTCCTTGCTGGAACAGAGGTTATAGGAAGAAAAAGATGAGGATTTACCAGTCATATGATCTGTAGTTCCCGAGTCAATTACCCAAGGATTATCATACTCCGTTGACAATGCATTAAGGGCTGTAGCTAAATTACCTGAATGGGCAAAGGATGAGGATGTATCAGTAGGTGTTTCCAATCGAGCCATAAACTGACGCAGCTGTGCTAACTCCTCTGTGTTAAGTGCCCTTTCATGATTAGGAGCTGGAGTAGGTGCTGGAGTAGGTGCTAGAGGTATGTCCTCTGTGGAAGTAGTGTGATTTGCACGTGGACGAGAGAATCCACTAGAACGGCCCCCTCGCCCCCTTGTAGGACAGCCATGGAGCCTCCAACATGTCTCCTGAGTATGGCATGGCCTATTACAATGATCACAAAATAATTTGTCCTTGTCATCTAGAGCATTCTCATTCCAATGACTTTTGTCCCGATTCTTAGAATCTCCTTTGGCACCACTTTGAAAAGTAGTGGCCAGTGCAGATTGTTCTAGAGTAGATGAATATAACATGACACCCCGACGACTTTCTTCATTCTGAACATATGAGAACACCTCTTTGAGTGAGGGAAGGGGATCCTTTCCCAAGATTTGGACTCAAACTTGATCATATTCAGCTCGTAGTCCTCCCAAGAATTCATAAATACGTTCATCTTCAACAAAATTTTGAAAGTCTATCGCATCTTGTGTACATTTAGCTTTGAAAGTTTGATAGTGATCTAATTCTTGCCACAAACCGCGAAGGTTATGGTAGTAAGTTGCGACAGACCAATCACCCTGCGAAGTCGCTTGAATACAACGCTTCAAATCATAAACTTGTGCTTTATTTCCCATTTTGGAGTAGGTTTGAGCTGCTGCATCCCAAATCTCCTTTGCAGTACAAAGAAATAAATATCCTTGACTGATCTCTGGTTTCATAGAATGCACCAACCAAGACATGACAGTAGAGTTCTCTGCCTCCCATCTGTCATATGTGGGATCAGTCTCCAAGGGCTCTGTGATTTTCCCATTCAAATAGCCCATTTTCCCTTTACTGCGAATAAACATTAATGCAGATTGGGACCATGTTAGGTAGTTTAGCCCGTCCAACTTTTGAGTTGTAATCTGGAGAGTTGGATTCTCACTCAGGGAGGTCACTTGACTCTCTACCCCTCTAGTGTGAGTTTCGGAAGTCTTACTAACTTCTGACTTCTCCGAATCAGCCATCCAAATAAAATAGCTCCACAACCGGGCTTAATACAAAAAAAAAAAAACTGAGTAGCACAAATCAAAACATAGAGTAATATTCAAATAAAGAGACAGGTTTTTTTTTTTTTTTTTTTTTTTTTTTTTTTTTTTTTTTTTTTTTTTTAAGAATAATTACATGTGGTAAAGCTGGGCAGGAAACAGAAAACAAACCAGATGGACGACACCCAGAGAAGCTCTGATACCATGAAGAAACAAAAGAAACTAGTAACTAGAGAAGAGAGGAATCAAATGATTGTATTATTACTTGCTTATTCCACTATGTACAACTCTGATTAAATAGAGAAACCCTAAACTTATAATAGGAATACAATAGCAGAAATAAGAAATCATATAATCTCTAATTACTCAGTTTCCTTTTCTGAATATTTCCTTCTCTAAATATTTCCTTCACCTTCACGCCCAAGATTATACCATATATAGCTATCCACACATACCATACATAGAATCTGTCAGTAGAGGTTGGTGCACTAGAGTTAGCAGAGGTGCTTAGGGATGTGGACTGCGGAAGAATATTAGGAAAGGTGTTTAGAGTTTCTTTGGTCATGTATTGTATGTGGCGGGAGAGGGTCTTTGTATTCGATTCTGGTATGATCTTTGGTGTGGGCATATTCCCTTAAAGGATCTTTACCCTGATCTTTTCTCTCGTGCTATGGGAATAGAAGCTTTGATTTCTGAGTTGATTACTATTTCATCAAATGGTGGTAGTAGGAGTTGGAATACCAATTCCACAGGGCTCCTGATGATTGGGAAAAGGAGATAGTGTTTGCTTTTTACGAGCATGTTTATTCCAAAATGCCTAGGGGTGAGGGGATTGATAGTTTGTTTTGGAAGTTAACCCCAAATGGTGTTTTTGATGTGCTTTCTTTCTATAATTCCTTATCTACTCTTCCTACCTTTCCTTTCCCTTGGAAGTATATTTGGAGTATTAAGGTACCTAGAAGAGTGTCTTTCTTTTTATGGACTGCAACTCGGGATAGTATTTTTACTATTGACAACCTTGTAAAAAGGAACCTTTCTTTGGTTAATTGGTGTTTCTTGTGCCGTTGCGATGAAGAAACAGTGGATCATCTTTTAATTCATTGTTAGTTTGCACAAGCCTTATGGAGAAGTGTTTTTGATGTTTGGTTTGCAATGGGTGGTGCCAAGGACGATTGTTTCTCTTCTTTTTGCATCAGAGAATTTTTTGGGGTTACACTATTCTTCGGTCTGGAATATGGTGCCGGCCTGTTTGATGTGGTTGATTTGGAAGGAATGTAATACCTGCATTTTTGAGGATGTTGAGAAATCTGCTGATTTTTTGAAGTCTTTGTTAGTTGAGACTTTGTTTGGGTGGTCTCATATTTGGGGTTTCACATAATGTATCTTTGTTTCTGATTTCGTGCAATCTATTTTTGTTTCTGTTTGATTTGTTTGTATTTGTTCCTAGTACTTTGTTCACCATCGTGAACATGTACTTTTTTTAATGAAAATATCTATTACCTAAAAAAAGAAAAGAGGGCTGGGACAGAGAAACGATGGGTTTAGGTGGATAAGTGATGCAACCATAGAACTAAGTTTTAGATACTCAATAGGGAAGCATTGACCCATAAGCACCTTTCTTATTGACTTGATTAATATATATGTACATTTATCCCAAGTGACTTGCAGCTACCTTTTTAAACATGATCCAGCTACTTTCTACTTGATACTTTGTACCTAATTCATATAAAAAATCTTTCATTACATCGTAATAGCAAAACAAATAAATATAATTCTTATAAATAGTAGACTCTTGATAAAGTCCTAAAAGATAGGCCATTGGAAACAACTAAGGGTTTGTTTGTTTTAGTTTAAAATGCGTGTCCTGAGTGGCCTTGGTATTGCTTAGGCATTGAAATTAGCTTTGACATGCTTGGACAAGTCTATAAAGGCTGCTTCTGTCCTCCGTTATCCGGTAACCTATGTCTTATATGGATTAGTTGATTTGCTCTTCAAAAGCTTTTTTCAAAATCTTGGATTATGGAACGGTGATATAGGAAAGGAAGTAAATACTAGTCAGGTGCTTTGTCACGAGATCTTATGCAGCTCTTTCCCCTAGTCTATTGGTATGTGCCACATAATTTCCCCCTGGTCTATTGGTTCGTGCCAAAGAATTGAAGAAACAACAAGTTGCTTGATAACTCATTATATGGTTTCCTGTCTTTCCCCTACTGTTTGTACTCCTCTTTCTTCAAGTGGCTTGGGGATAAGGAAAGTAAGATTTTTTAATGAAGCTTTGCTTGGGAAGTGGCTATGGAGATTTGGGCTTGAAAGGGATGCCCTTTGGATGCTAGTGATAGAGGTGAAATATGGATGTAGATGGGGTGGCTGGTGCTCCAGCCCAGTTTCTGCTCCTTATGGTGTTGGTTTGTGGAAAAATATTAGTCGGGGATGACTTTCTTTTTCTTGTTATATTCTATATGATATTGGTGATGGATCAAGGGTTAAGTTTTGGCAAGACTGTTGGTGTGGGTAGACACCTCTTGCTGTTAGCTATCCTGAATTGTTTAAATTTTTCAGAGATAGGGAGGCAAGTGTGGCTGAGCTTATGAAGTTCACTAATGGGGTCCTTTTTTGGGATGTTAGTTTCTTTAGGGGTATTCATGTTCGGGAATTAGAGGCTATGTCGAGCTTCATAGATACCATATATGGCTCTTTAGCAAGGGTGTTTGGGGAGGATAAGGTGAATTGGAAACTAGATAAAAAATAGGGGGTTCATGGTTAATGATTATTATAGTCTTCTAGTGGGCTCTCATGATTATTGTTTTTCCTAGAAAAGCATTTGCAAGTGCAATGATGAATCGGTTGACCATCTTTTTATTCATTGTCCAGTTGCTATGGATTTGTGGTCTATGGTTTTGGGTTTATTTGGAGTAAGTTGGGTTATGTCACAATCAATTGTCGGACTCCTAGCTTGCTGGCAAGGCTGGTTTGGTCGTCATCGAAATGGGCATATATGGATAATTATTCCCCATTGTTTAATAATGTTTGTCTTTGGGAGAAAAGAAATAGTAGGTGTTTTGAAAATAATGAGAGATCCATACCAGACCTCAAGCTATTTTTCTTTAGAACTTTATTGGATTGGTTGTCTGCTTTGCAAAACCAATCATTCTCTTCTCTTCTTGCTTTTCTTGATTCTTGTAATTTTTTTACTTGATTTGTTGACCCTAGTACACTCCCTGTGTACTACGGTGTCCCTTTTTTTGATATCAATAAAACTTTAATGAGTCACCAAACCCATGTGATGATATTTTTGTTTGGAGGTTCTCATGTGAGGAGTTGACTGTTGTGCCCGTGTGCTTTTCTGGTGACTTTCAAGGTGATTTTTTTTTGTAAAATTACAGGAATTTAGTAGAAAAGAAATATTATATTAGCTGGTTTTGTGGGTGTTCTTGACTTCTATTGATTCTTGTCGTTGGAAGTCTGTAGTTTTTGTGTATAAATCCTTTTTGGGTTGTTTATTATAATTCATTCATGTTGAATGCTATCCTCTGAAAGTCATTGTTGGGCTAGATCTCTGTTTGCCCCTACTATCAAGTTTCCTCTGAAAATATCTAGGTTTTATTTTTATTATAGTTTTTATTTTTAAGTACCATTACTTAAACTATATATTTATCTACTTAAGCTATTTTGACTGTTTTAAGTAACTGAAGTTTAGTACTATGCAGGATCCTTCTCGTGCTTGCTACGGACCAAAGCACGTTGAAGTTGCCCATGAACGATTGGCTATACAAACACTTCTCCTTACAGATGAACTTTTCAGGTTAGCATTATAAATTTTGGACTTCAGCAGGATATGCTAAAAGCCATAGTATATTGGTATTTTGATTGGAAAATCTTCTTTTACTTGGATGTGTCACCCATGTTTGCTGCACTCAACCCAGTTATATTCTGCTGCGTGTTCTATCCATTTATGCATATTATCTCTGGTGGTGTGAAGGTTTATGTGTAGTATACATTCACAAATAAAAGAACACAATGCAATTTTTTTTTTCCTTGCTGAAGTACACAAGCTGAGAAACATATTTTATTATTTTAAGTGTTCAAAACATGGTTTTTTGTTTCCTGGTCATCTTAAGTCCTAGGCTTGGTCTTTTAGGTAATTGTTTAATCCATGTATCAGTCAGTACTGCACTCATATATAAATTTTAATCCAGTAGATAGGAAGTATACTTGGACAACTCCTGCTGACGCAGGACAACCGGAACAAAATTGAAATATCACCATCAATGTTGTCTTCTATGGGGGTAGCAATAAGTTCATTAGGATCAATTATCCTTGGTTTCCCAATTGAATCGAGTTGAGTCTTCATTTGCTTCATCTGAGCAGTCCTGTCTTGAATCTCTTTCATGAGCTTTACAGTTAATTCCGTTACTTTCCTGGTAGATAATTCCTTGGCAGATTGTTCAAAAGTGCACTGAGGACATGATATGGGATGAGGATGAGGATTCATCGCATTTGCTTCAACTTGAAAAGTACCACACTGAGATTGGGGTAGATACTTAGCTCGATAGTATGGTGGCAAATACTCATCACAAAACTTTTCTTTCATATCTTCCCACACAGTAATGGCAGGTTCATAATTCATATAGCGGAAACGTTCAAGATTCTCCCAAAACCTCTGTGCTTTACCTATTAACTTCGACTTGGCATACCTAACCTTTATGTTATCTGCAAAATTTGCTTGCTCAAAGAATCGCTCCATCCCATTCATCCAGTTGACAAAATCTCGTGGATAAGTTTCATAACCATCAAAATAAGGTGCTTCTAATATTTCCATGATTCTCTAAAATAGTGCTTCAACAAATAGCTACTGTGATTTTCTCCTTGATAGTGGCCAACTTACTGTACTATAGTTACGGGCTGGCAGCAACTGTGGATAACAGCTTTGGGGCCTATACGTGCAATGGGCTGGCAGCAACAAGACTTTTTCTTCTTCTTCTTCTTCTTCTTTTTTTTTTTTTTTTTTTTTTTTTTTTTGCAAAATAATAAAATACAGTACACGGACTTAAAATTGAAGAAGCTACAGACACGGACTTTAAAAGAAAGTCAAACGAAAGACTCTAAATTGAAAGACACGGACTCAAAGTACAGACTTATGAAAAAGAAACCACAGAAACTAATGAAAGAGAGCGGAATCTCTAAATTGAAAGAAGGTTGCTTGGCGATGGGCTTGCGGGGCTAGGGGTTGACAACTGTGGTGGCGCGACGACAGGGAAGGCAGCGGCGGCACGAGACATGACGGTGGTCGACGTGATAATGGGTTCGGCGGCTGGTGGCTGTTGGGTTTTGGGGCGGTGGGTGTTGATCTTGTGGTTTCGCGGCTGGTGGTTGATGGGTTTTGAGGCGGTGGGTGTTGATCTTGTGGGTTTTTTTTTTTTTTTTTTTTTTTTTGCGGGTGATATTTTCTGGTTCTTTCCTGCGGTGATGCTTCAACAGATCGGTGTTTGCTCTGATACCAAAACTGACGCAGGACAACCAGAACAAAATTGAAATAACGGAAAAATAAAAGATATGACCTAGGAGTCAGCACCTAGGCCTTACTTGGAGTCAGCACCAAGCGGGGAAACCACTAGGAGTCAGCACCTAGGATAGACCTGGAGTCAGCACCAGATCAAAGAAAGACCAAACGGCCATTGTTTTCATTCATCAAAATATCAACTGTCCCCTCAAGGAGTACAATAGGTTGTTTATAAAGGATTACTAAACTCTAGTTCTAATTGGCTAGGAAATCCTAATTGCCTTATTACAAAAATACCCTTGCTGGCTAGGAAACCCTAATTGCCTTATTACAAAAATAACCTTACTTCTAAATTAAAATACTAAAAGCTCAATAAACTACTAGGACCTAAAACATAAAAATACAATTGACTTGCAAACATAAATAATATTAAATAATAATTCTCTTTCATCTCCCGCATCACCTGCAATATTATATTGAAATTTCAAAAGATCAATAAATTCTACAAATGAGGTGGACGTGGAATGAACACTGTCTAAGGCTGTCAGAATTCTACAAATTCTGTTGATTGCAATCGTCTTTGGATGGTTGACAATTTTTGTCTATCAATCATAAAAAGGCTGAATGGTTAGAAAGAGCATTTGAAGAAGAGGATTTGAGGCAATAATTCATATGGATGGTGATAAAGCTACAGGCCCAGATTGCTTTTCTATTGTGTTCTTCCACACTTGCTGAGCTGTTCTCAAATAAGATATCCAGGGAAAAAGCCTTGATGCTTCTTTCATTCCTCATATTCCCAAGAAAGCGGGGTTTGTGGTTATTAACTATTTTAGGCATGTTAATCTTTCTTTGTGGGATTCGCTAAATAAGTGCAAAAGTGTTGACCAATAGATTGAAGATGGTTTTGGGAAGCTTTTATTCAAGGTAGACAGATTTTAGATTCTATTTTTATTGCCAAGGAATGCATGGATAATAGATTAAAATTAATGAGGGAAATTACTGGAATTAACAAAGATGAGTTGGAGCCTCAAGTTGTTAATTTTATATGCTTTCCGCCTTTGTTTGGGGCTTTGAGCAGAATGACACGGTGTCAGAGGTATCAAAGCTCAATGGGTCTCCTGTTGACGTTTTGGGTTGATTGCTATGGATTGGATCCAAATTGGGCTGAGGTTGGTTTGGTTTGGATGAGGATATCCTCATTCTAGATTAAGGTCAGTAAAATGCATAACCAAATAAGCTTAAGAGCCTGACCTTATAATGGATAAGGTTATGCTTATCCTGGAGATGGAGTACCCACAACGTGTAAACCTGGAAAGCACGAACACGGCATTTGGGTTGCTGTGCCCATGTCTGACACAACAGGGACATGGGACACGCGTTGGACACAGCTGCACACGTGTCCCAGGCCATTTTTTATTTTTTATGTTTTGAAAAATAATGGACACGGCGGGGATACAGTTGGCACACAGACTGTACTTTTTTTTTTTTTTTTTGATAGGTAATAAAACTTTTATTCAATAATGTTGAGCATCATGTTCACGATGGTGAACATTCTGACTAAGAAAAAATACAGCAGGTTCAAAAACTTAATCTAATAGAGTGTAATAATTTGGAAATGGAAATACAATTCGTAAAACACTAGACATGCGCCCACTGAGACAAAGTACCAAAGAGAAGAGCTTTTAAAAGATCTAAGGTTCACATTGGCTGTACTTCTCATGCGAGTCACATCGATCTCGCTTAGGACAAGCTTCTTAGATCTATTTCTCTTTTGCAATTTCTGCCTTTTGCCCTTTTTTTTGTTTTGTCCATGTGTACTCAGGCCAGTAGATCTATTTCGCACTAGCACACATGTGAAGCATTTATCTCTACCTTCCCACCCACGTGAATAGCTGCTTTTCAAATTTGTCATTTATGAGTTAACTTTTTACCATTCTTTTTTCATCATTTAAGTAGACAGTAGATACATGTGTATATATATATAGTGGCTAAGCTTTTAATATGCTTACAAAAGAATTTTTAACAATTATTTAAAAAATAATAATATTTTTGTTATGAAACAAATTTTTGTAAGCTTTGAAATATATAAATATATATATATAATTAATTAATTAATATATGTATCTCTGTTGTACTCATGTCCTAATATTTCAAAAATTGCTATGTTCCTGTATCATACCCATACCCGTGCTTCCTAGGTGTAACCGAGCACAGGGGTGTTCCCTTTTCTTTCCAACGAGGTACTCTGCTGGCAGGATTCAGAACTGGCCAGATAAAACTTCTTTGATGTCAAAGCACGATGTTGATGACTAGAAACCACTTGAAAATGGCTGGCAGCATCTATTTCAACGTTAAGAAAACATGGTGACAACTAGAATCCACCTGGGAAGTACATTAGACACTGCCTGCCGGCTCTGGAGCTGAAGAAAAGTGCCAATAGCTACTAGAAAACACCCCTAATCCCCTTAAAAACCACCAACTATCATGAATAACAACAAACAAGAACTTTCGGCAGTTGCGATGCCGGATATGCAGTTCCCCTTCTGAACCATGACAACAACACTGGCAGTGAAGTCTAATCTTCATCCACCCTAACCACTAACAGATTCCACTAACTGTGCCAACCCCTGTGCTTGATGAGAACAATGGATAAAAAAAATGGTATGAAATTTCAGATGAGAAGTAAGGAAGGAATGTACTCAAAGAATGAATGTATTGAAAGACTGAATTAGAGTAATGCTCTGATGCCATGTTAGAGAAGCATTTCATAAAAGTATTCAATTAGAAAGATTAAAAGAAATAGGAGGTTCTCCTGCCCTCAGTCAATTCATTAGGTTTATTTAGAGAATTGGTTACAATATTTTTTGATAGGTAATATAAATTCATTGAAAAAAGAAATTGATACAGGGTTAGTGTACTATGGAGCCAGCAAAATCAGGAAAAAAAACTAAAGAGAGTACAACTATTTAAACAAATCAGCCAAAGAATTAAAATAAAAAAACACCTGAAGCATTTGTCCACTCTTGCAACGTCTAGAGGAAAAACAGACGTTATGTGGAATATTCCAATGGTGTCAGCTGGTCGGGACACCACATCACCTAAATATTCTAGACTTCTTGTAGGGAATGACCTGTACAGCACAAGGGTACAACCCATGCAATAACAATGCAAAAGACAATGTATTAAATTATTTTCTCTTTAAAAGTTGGATTTTATAAAGAGGACCAATGAAAAAAGGATGGAGGGAGTATATACAGAGTTCTCTTAAAAAGATGGGGCATCTAAGCATAAACAAAAAAAGGGGTGGAGGGAGTATATACGGAAGCATAGCATATTGCAGTTTGTGGTTCTGAAATGTATTCTTGTGAACTTGATTTATAATCTGTTAATTACACATGCAATTTTGCAGTTACAACCTCTAGTACATTGATATAGATCTCTCTCTCTCTTTGCCTATTTGGTCATGAGTTACTTGTCTCCTTCACTGGTTAATTTACTCCATCTTTTTTTGCTTTCTTTATTCATGCAATGTTGCTTACTTAACTCCATTGTGTTTTCTTTACTTAACTCATGAGTTACAGATTGATCTCTCTTTCTTGACTTGTTTATTTTGGCACGCACTCTGAAAATTTCATATTGTAGCATTAAAAATTTGTGTAACTTTGATGAGTTACAATACTAAAAGGCCAGGAGTGTCAATAACAAGAATTTCTGTGTGTAGGAATTCTGATGTAGCTACAAGGAAAAAATATGCCAATTTGGTTGATTCAGTGAAGGATTCAGGGGGCACTGTTCATATTTTTTCATCTTTGCATGTCTCAGGAGAACGTGAGTATTATTTTGCTATACCTTGATTTCTTTTGTGCTTAAAACCCATATAAATTACAAAACGTGC
Organism: Quercus lobata; assembly: GCF_001633185.2. Taxonomy (NCBI): domain Eukaryota; kingdom Viridiplantae; phylum Streptophyta; class Magnoliopsida; order Fagales; family Fagaceae; genus Quercus; species Quercus lobata. The sequence continues at coordinate 31,546,351 of NC_044908.1, read as the reverse complement.
GGAATTGGATTAGTGAAGAAATGTGGTTTTGTTTTTCCCTTCCCCCCCCCCCTTTTTTGGGAACTGTGTGGTTGGGTGGGGTTATGCAAATTTTTTCCCTATGACGGTTTATTTCAATATCATTCTGAACAGAACTGGCGACGATAACTGGCATTGCAGCAATCCTGCGCTTCCCACTGCCCGACCTTGAAGACATAGAGATGTGATTGGAACATTTTGTGGGTCAGAAATCCGCAATTTGTTCTGTGTCCAATGGCACCGACATGTTGTATATTACAATTTTTTTTTTTTCTTTTGGATTTTTGTCATGTAATACAACAATAAACTGCAATATGTGCTTGGAGGTTCGAGGTTGTCTCTTCTTGTGGGTAGATAGATTGGTTAATTATACATTTGGAATTGTATCATAGAACAAGCAATGCTCACTTGATTCCCCTCTTCCAACCCTTTTAAGATATTATTGTATTGATAGTGGCACTGGCTGTCTTTTACGGTCTGTTAGAGACTGTAACATAGTATTGTATTGTAACATATTTCTTCTACTTCAGTGAATAAATATACTTTTTATAGTCCAAGCTGTGGTTGCATTGGTCATCTTAGTTTATCATCATTATTTTTTGGTGGTTGTGGAATTCTTGGTGTAATTCTCGAACTTGTATTTATCTTTGAGAAATTGTTACCGGGAATACTATTCTAATTATAATCTTTGTGGCATTAGGATTTCCTTACAAATTAAGGGTTCTACAAAAGAACCTTCTCCTCCTGGTCTCACTGCAATCTGGTTCTGCTGTGAATTGAAAGTTACTGATTTTGGACAAATTCATAGGCAAAATAATGGAATTGCTAAATCTAGTTTTCGGAACTTGTGGCATTTATGTGGGTATTGAATTAGAATTGAAAGAATTTTTAATATTTAGAGCCGGTTATATGAATTTTGTTAAGTAGTCACATGTCAAAATTTTAAAAAGGGAATCTGAGGTATAGGACATAAGAGCATCCACAGCAGTGGAGCTAAAAATTTAGCTTTTTAGCTCCACCAAAAGTTACTTTATCTATTTTAGTTACATACATGCTGCAGCAGTGGATCTATTTTAGCTTTTAACACAATAAAATAATATAAACATCACAATAAAATAATATATCCATTACAATAAAATAATATATCCACTACAATAAAATAATATATCTTATATAATAAACAACAACCACAACCACCTTCAACCGCCACCGCCACCGCCGCCACCACCATCGCCGCTGTCGCCGCCGCCGCCATCGCCGACGACTTTTTTTCCACCGCCGTCGTCGCCGTCGCCGCCGCCACCGCCACCGACAACTCTTTTTCCGCCGCCGCCGCCGCCGCGTGATAGCAAATAATCGTCTAGTGTTATATTTTTTTTTAACCCCAAATTATACTCATACATTTTTTTTTTAGTAAAACAATTTTTCAATTATCATGATAACGTATTATCGTCTCAATTATCCGGAAGCAACCTTGAAATAATGTGAACTATGAAATGAAGGAACTTTATAATGTAGTCCATAGATTTATAAGATTAGGTCTATAAAATTAGAAAAAATTAGAAAAAATATATATAAACTCCCTGCACACAGAAAATTTCCAAACTAACATTTATATCGACACAACAAATTACATAGATAAATTACACAATAAACTTACATTTATATTACAAAGACTTTTTTTTTTTTTTTTTATAGGTTATATTACAGAGACATTTATATGAGCCATGAGTCAATTTTGGTTTTATGCAACACAGGAACGTGGTTTTGTGCACACAATTTACACTAACAACAAAACATAGCTTTCCCGCACAAATTCACACAACCAATTCCAAGGGCACAGAGACCACAAATTCACACTAAGAGACCACATAATCCACACAATCAATTCCTGCAAACAGAAAATTCCCAATACAGAGTGCACAGAATCCACTCAACAAAATAACACAAAATTTCCAAACACAAAATTTCCAATACAGAGACACATAATCCACACAACCAATTCCTGCACACAGAAAAATCCCAATACAGAGAGCACAGAATCCACACAACAATTCATCTATCAAATTGCCAATACAGGGACCACAAAATCACACTAAACCCAAAACAGAAAAAACAGAAAAAATTCATGTGCACAGAGACCAAATAACAGAAAAAAATTCACTACAAAATAAAAGAGAGAGCACTGACCTGAAGTGGATCGGCTGGGACAGCGACGGCGACGGCAATGGCGTGGGCTGGGCTGGGACGGCGACGGCGTGGAGAGCTTGATGAGTGAGATGAGAGCTTGCGACGGCGACGGACGGTGACGGTGATGAGTGAGGGAGATGAGCTGGAGTGCGATGAGCGAGGGAGATGCGGCAACGGACGGCGTGGGCAAGGCTGGTCTGGGACGGCGACGGACGGCGTTGGCGTGGGCTGGTTTGGGCTGGACGGCGACGAACGGCGATGGGTGAGAGAGAGGAGTGAGGGAGATGCGGTTGGGACGGTGTGGGCTGGGCTGGGCTGGGACGGCGAAGGACGGCGTGGGCTGGGCTGGTCTGTGGCGGCGACGGTGACGAGTGAGGCAGGAGGGCAGGAGTGATTTGGGAGATGAGAGTGAGGGAGAAGAGATGAGAGTGAGGGAGAAGGAGAATGAGGAGTGACGGTGAAGGAGAATGAAAATAAAAGAATGAAAAAAAATTGAGAAGGATGGATTATTTTAATCGGGAAGGACAGATGAGGCTGCTTAAAATTTTTTTTTTTTTTTTAAATGAGTGCTACAGTGCACATCCATATATAGATGTGCACTGTAGCGAATCAGCCAAATATTTTGGCTTTAGCTCCACTGCTGTGAGCTTGTTTTGCAATATTAGTGGAGCTAAAATAGCATTATAGCTTTTTAGCTCCACTGCTGCAAATGCTCTAAGGTACTGGATCTAAATTTTGCACTTATATAAATATTCTTTTTTATTAATTATTTACCATATCTTTATTATTTATTTACTATCTCTCTCTCTCTCTCTCTCTTCCTCCTACAAGCAACCACCACCTATAACCAAACTCCCAACCCAGCAACCATCGCTACTCACATTTCAGCAAACCCACTGGCCACCATGAACCCACATCAGCCACTACAACCACAATAGCCTCCACCACGCCACCCACCAAAACCCATTAAAAAAAACCACTAAACAACCACAACAATACACCGCCACCCTCACATATCCTAGAACCACTCACCAAACCCTCAAACCAAAACCAATTTAAAAAAAAAAAAAAAAAAAAAAAAAAAAAAAAAAAAAAAAAAAAAAAAACACCCTCAAACCAAAACCCTTACATATCCCAACACCATCCCCATGTATCCTAGCAAATCCATTTTTAAAAAAAACCATCAATAGAGCAACAACAGAGCCACACACATAGCACCCAAACCCAGAAGAACTATCATCTAATAACCAAGAGAAAAACACACAGCCAAACCCCAATCCCAGAAGAACCATCATCAAATAACCAAGAAAAAAAAACACACATGCAACACCTAAGTACACAAATTCAACACTCACAACAGAAAAGCCTATGCTAATCTCCTCCATAACTTGAAAAACCCATGCCAATCTCCTACACAACCAGAAAAGTTCACACCGATCTCAACACCACAAGCCATGCTTTACACCGATCTCCATGCAAAACGACCCATGACCTAACTTCATTGGCAAGGTCTAAACGAGAGAGAGAGAGAGAGAGAGAGAGAGAGAGAACGAGAAATTATTGAAGGAGAGAAAATCAATGAAGTGAGAAGGATAAGACGGAGAGTGAGAGACGGAGAGCTAGAGAGAAAGAGATAGGAGAGAGAATAAAGGGCTTGTTTGGTTATTTTTTTTCATCACTCAATTTTCGTCACTCATCACTCAAAATATCCCAATTTTCACTACCCCACCATTTGGACACTGTTTTCACTTCACATAACTCAAATATTTCAACCTTTTTGTGGGACCCATACCTGATCACCAAGTCAGACCCTTCTGTTAGTCTACTCGCGGAACCCACTTCCCATTTCCTTCACTTCTCATTTCCCCTTCACCCCTTCAATAGAGTGCCTCTCCCAAAACCCAAAATCGAACCCATAAAAATGCCTTGAAGCTCCCTCGCCTTGTTAGTGTGTACCGTCACCATTTCAGAAGCTACTACTTTTGTTTCTGTTTTTGTTTCTCCTCCTTCAGGTTTGTGACTTTTTCTTATCTTATGCTCTATTAAGACTAAAGTTCCCTCTTTTCCCCCATTTTGCCCTTGCCCCTTTCTCCGTTTTCTCTCTTAGTTGCTTCACTTTTTTTGTGCGTGAGTGCCTCATTTCTTTTCTCAGATCTTCTCCATTTTATTGGTTTTTGAACTAAATGATGACCTGGGTATGTCTTATTTTCTTCATGTTTTGTTTTGTTTTTCTAAATGGGTGTCTTATTTTTGTTTTGTTTTTGTAATGTGGTTTTGGGTTTCTATAAACTATACCATTTTGTGTGAAATCCTTCTAAATGTGGAAGATTCTGGGGCTTCCATTTGTTTTGGAATCTGGGTTTTGTTTGGTTGTTGAGAAAACATAGGAAAAGAAAAAGGAATGACAGTTTTAAAAGGTTTGGTTTTTTTATTATTATTATTTTTTTATTCTTTGTTTTATATTTTTGCTTACATCATACGGGACTCTACTCGACAAAAACCTTCACTTTATTGAACTCTTAAGCATTGTAATTTGTACTTGTGAATGGTAAAAGAGATTTCAAGTTTCACTATATGTGGGATTGCAACTTGCTAGCAAAGAATGTTCTTCGGTGAGTGATCGAGTGAGAAGCTGCAGGTTCTTGATAAATTTCATTGCTGTTGTATACATTTGTTGGCTGTTTTGCTGGGGAGGCCACATGACGTTGTCGTCAGCATCCTGAGTTTCTTGTGCCATCTAATTCAAATTTCCCAACACAATTGCATATGTTAATATATTTGTATATTAATAGTTCTACGAATGGGCTACTTGAATCTCTAACCAACCACTCAACTTAAGTGAAGAAGACAAGAAAACCTATTTAGGACAATATAATGTTAATATCATTCATGATATTATAGATAATTATGAAAAAACAATTTTCATCCTTGAGAGTAAAGCCTGTGAAATTGTTTTCAAAGTAGTATTGAAGTTTTGAGAATTTTGAGGAAGGCAATTACTGCTGTCTGAATCTTGCTTTCTGAACATGCCAAACAAGTAGTTTTAAAACTAATGAAACAGTGCTTATAGGCCAGCAAAGTAGTTTTGTACACTAATAGCAAATCAGCTCTATGCACATTTCTGCAAATGTAAAGCATGTAATTCTACCATATTAGTTTCTTAATGGAGCCAGAACATCAATAAGGAACTTGCATAATATAGAGATATCTAACAAAATTATAACTGCATAAAGAACCCAAACTTTAGAAGATATGGAAAACTTGGCTTATATATCTCAGGTAATGCCATTGTCCAACTTGCTCAAGGCCCTGCCTGCCAATTTCAGTTGCAACATATTTTAGATGACATTTGCTACCTCCAAATCACATTTTGGTTTTGTATGGTTCCTAACAGCTGCTACAGGAGTGTATAGGCTTAGCTATAGAGGCCTCTATTTTTAGCTTATCAATTGGGTTTTAGAAAATGGAAAGACTTAGTATTTGAATGTTATTGGAGATTTTGTATGTACGAGTTTTTTAGATTAAAACTGTTAAAGTTATCAATAGGTTAGATATGGTGTTAAAAAGAAAATCTTTTTGTTTTGACTTCAGGGAAGTTCACATTTGAATGAGAAAACCTGAATGAAATTTTGCAATAATGCTTTGTATGATGTATGTGAAGCTACAGTCTTGTCACATTGCAAAAGGGTACTCATTTTTAATTTACTTAGTAAATAAAAATAGCCGAAAGTTTAGATTCCTAAAGCTTACTGGAGTTGTTGTCTCTACTAGTTAATCCCTAGTGGTAGGCACAATGAGCTGGGGTCACGCCTCAAGAAGCAGCAGTTACCATCCTCGTATCCTCGAGGCCAAAAACTTACTCATTAAAAAATTGCACCTCTTTTTCATAACCTAGGAGCAGTTTCTCGCTATCATGAGTTTCAAGAGAACTTCTTGTTCTTCCTAAAAGGGAATTTTTTAGTTTAATGGTGAATAACTTTATTTCCAGAAGGGGAGAAAATCTATTGAATAACTTTATTTTTTGTTCTAACCTATTGATGTACTCTTCATCAGTCTTAACCTTAAATGGATCAACTATATTCTCTATTGTTTCCCTTAAACTTGGGCCATTTGTCCTCTCTTTTTCTTTAACCCCCCTAACCCCCTCTCTCTTGGCCTATGATCCTTTTGTTTATACCCATTACCTCAATGGAACCAGTTGAATGTTGGCATCATAAATCTGAGGTACAAAGCTTTTGCTTAATACCTAAAGGGCCAAAACTTTTAGTAGCACCTCAGCTATCATCTTTTCCATTGAGCAATGCACATTTGTTTTGAAGTGCATAAGTTTTATTGGCTTGAGTGCTACTTAAGAACACTTTAGATGTACTGTGTTTACTATTTTGTTCTATAGTTTTCTCAACTATGTACTCACAGTTCCATTTGCATTTGTTTTGAGTTCTTATTCTCTAATTTTTATCACCAACTAATAGATTAAATTTCTTTTTCTTATTCTTTTTTTTTCCTTTTTGTTTTTGATAAGTGCTACAGTAACTTTTCTGAATGAACATGCTATGGAACTGGCCTATTTGCTGAAAAAATTGTCACTGATCTTTGTCATCACATTCATATTCATATTCATATTCATATTCATTTATCAACAAACAAACTTGCCAAGTAAACTGTGACCTGCAGAAAATTGTCTGACCCAACTCTATTCAACTTGAAGTGGTTGGATTTGAAAGCAAGATCAATCGGCAATGGATTGAAAACTAGCAAAAAATGTTTCAAAGAAGGATTTAACACTTCGGGTTCAAAACGAAGGTAGAACTTAAGAAATTCATAAAGACCCAAACTAACATCAGTACTTAAATATATCAATGCATCCAATAGAACTTAATATTTCAAAAGATTACAGAGGAATGTTGTCTCACAAGCCACAACCAACATCAATACTTTAAATCAAAAAAACCCCTTTCACATCCAACAAAAAACCCAAACTAGACCATGGACATGGAAAATGGAGAGGGAGAGAGAGGTATGGACACAGTGACAGAGAGGTAGACTCGCCGGTGAAGATTCAGGCCTGGTTCAGTGTTCAATCACATAATGTTCTTCTTCAATGCTTCGAACACGGATTGTGGTGCCATGGAGCTAGCTCGCTGGGGATGAAGAGGGAAGTGAAAATGAGAAGAGGCTAAGATAGGGAAGTGAGAAGGGGGAAAATTTTCAACAAAAAATTTGGGGAGAAATGAATTGGAACAGGGGAATCTCCAATGATCATAACCAGCCTAAGATGGATGTGACAATACACTGGCGAAGGGGCCCACAATCTCAGCTAATTTACGGACTTGCCACTGAGTGACCGGTTTTGAGTTTTGAAAACAGCAGAATTGAGTTTTCACTTTCCGTCACTCACCCATTTTTTTGAGTCACTGAGTCATGAAAATGGTGATCTAAAACTCATCCAAACAAGTGCTCTTTCGTGGGACCCACATGATTTGGATGATGAAAATAGAAAACTGAGTGATATTACTCAAAACTCATTGCATCCAAACAAGCTCTAAGAGGCCATTTGGATTGGAAAAAACTGAGTGATATCACTCAGTTTCCATAACCTATAGTCCAAAACTCGTGGGTCCCACAAATGAAAGTGTTTGGCTTGGTTTTGGACATTTGTTTCCATCACTCAAAACTCAAAAATTTGAGTTTAGGTGATGGAAACCGAAAACAAAATTTTGATGTTTTCAAAAGTTGAAAATTGAGTTTCAATGGCAATAGTGGTAAATAGAGTGACCTCGTGGGGCCCATTATCAATGCATTGTCAAATCAGAGTTAGTCCTTCAATATTATCGTTGCAAATCCTCATTTCATTCATTTCTTGCCCAAAATTTTCAGCAACACTTTCCCTCTTTCTCACTTCCCTCTCTCCACCTCCTCCCACATTTCATCTACTTCATCCCTAGTGGCATTTAAGAATCGGAACTGAAGCATTGAACCATTTATGAGATGAACAATCCGTGATCGAAGACAAAATACCGAGGCGTGTTAGAATCTTCATCGGCGAGTTAGAGCTCTAGCACCGTTGTCCATACCAAGCCCTTTTATTTTCGTGATCTTCTCCCAGGCGCAATATATATCTCTCTCTCCCTCTCCATTTTCCATGTCCATTGTCTGATTTGGGTAGTTTTAATTTCCATTTTATTAATTTTGTTGGAATTATTTTGGATGTGAAAATGGGTTTTTCTCCATAGATTGATGTTGATGACCGTTTTTTTTTATACTAGTAATTACTTGCTTTGTGTGAAAATCGAAGGAAAATAAACTCAAATCAGTTCAACTTATATATCTATCCTTACATATCCTTTGTTTGATTTTGTAGAAATGAAAAATTAACTAAAATTTTTTCTGTTTTCCTCTTTCAATTGACTAAAGTGGACCCTTTTAACTTCTCATGTAAAAGGCTTAAGCTTTATTGTCCTATCTTTTCTCAAAGATCAAACAGGTTCCTATCATAGGTATTCACTTCATTATCTTTAAATCTTTCTTTTTTGTTTGTTATTTTATCGATTAGCAAGCCACCATTGCAAATGCCATTACCAGTGCAAGCATTAGCTGCCCTGGTTGCGCATGCCCTTGCCAGTCCATTTAAAATAGTGTCCACATGCATTTAGTGCTCTGCTTTTGCCACTGCATCAGCTACTCTGCTTATACACATGCTTTGGGTGTTTGGAGAAGTAGATGTGAAGCTGTGGGTTTGGATATATGTTAGTTTGTGTGCTCCATACAATTTTATAGAAAAAATTTGTGTGCTTATGTTGTAGTTTGTGTGATTTTGCTGTATTGAGACATGTTAGAAAAAAAAAATGCTAAAATGAGTTAAATGCTTGCTTTACATCATTGATAACATAGATTCCATGTAACTAATCTATGTCAGTGTGGTTCTTATATATATATATATATATATTTGTCCAAAGATGAAAGACTTCATATAATTCCTTTTTTGAGCATATGATATTGTTTGGCATATAATTCCTTTTATAGGCATATACGTTGTACAAACTTAAATTACCACCAAGTATTATTCAATAATGTATAATATTAATATTCATTTTCTCAGAATATGATACTGTTTGGCAGATTATTAAGGCTTCATGATCACATGATTAGCCCCTTGCCCATGCCTGATAATAAATAAGATGTCCAACACTTTTATTTCAATAATTTTCCATGATATAATTACTTCAAAACAATCACCCCCCCCCCCCCCCCCCCCAAAAAAATAGCTTGTAGTCTCAACTAAAGATGAGATGATTTACACCTCACCCTTTTATTCCATAGTATACCAGTAAAGGATCCAAGTGGGCCATTCATAAAACTATTAATATATATATGTATATATTATAACATATGCAATTGTGTTGGGATAATTGTCTTAGATAGCACATGAAACTCAGGATGCTGACGATAAAATGTGGCCTCCCCACATTGAACACATTTTATTGACATTATGGTGGATGAACAATTGAAGGGGGATATGGAATATGGTATCTTTAAGGTTACAACTTGGCAATCAATTACAAAAACCCTAAATGAGCAAATTGAGAAAAGTTTCCTCCTTAAGCAAGTGATCCAAAAGCATAATAGGCTCAGGCAATAAAGAAAGTGGGGCCAGCTTTTGAGGCATACCGAGTTGAGTTGGGATGAGACAATCCAAACAGTTATTGCTTCTAAGGAGGTGTGAACGTATGTTGTTGTGGTATGTTATATTTACTACCCTAATTCTTTGCATATCTGTTCATAATTTTCTATTTCGTATTAGTAGGATATTGATGTACATATTGTCATTTCAGGATGATCTTAAAGCACTTGCATTACGAAAGAAGGGATGTCCTAACTATGGCAAGTTAAGGCAACTATTTGCCCCTAATATTGCAAATGGTGCCCTTCAAATTTCCTTAAACACACCAACCCCAGATAGTGATGAAGAGTGTGCCTTGGGTTGGGATGAGACAATCCAAACAGTTATTGCTTCTAAGGAGGTGTGAACGTATGTTGTTGTGGTATGTTATATTTACTACCCTAATTCTTTGCATATCTGTTCATAATTTTCTATTTCGTATTAGTAGGATATTGATGTACATATTGTCATTTCAGGATGATCTTAAAGCACTTGCATTACGAAAGAAGGGATGTCCTAACTATGGCAAGTTAAGGCAACTATTTGCCCCTAATATTGCAAATGGTGCCCTTCAAATTTCCTTAAACACACCAACCCCAGATAGTGATGAAGAGTGTGCCTTGGGTTGGGATGAGACAATCCAAACAGTTATTGCTTCTAAGGAGGTGTGAACGTATGTTGTTGTGGTATGTTATATTTACTACCCTAATTCTTTGCATATCTGTTCATAATTTTCTATTTCATATTAGCAGGATATTGATGTACATATTGTCATTTCAGGATGATCTTAAAGCACTTGCATTACGAAAGAAGGGATGTCCTAACTATGGCAAGTTAAGGCAACTGTTTGCCCCTAATATTGCAAATGGTGCCCTTCAAATTTCCTTAAACACACCAACCCCAGATAGTGATGAACAGTGTGCCTTGGAGGAGGAGCTTGCCAATGAGGCTCATCGTACCTAGTTGGGTAATGATGATTGCTACAATCCTAACATAGAGGGCATATCTTAAGATGATCCCTCTTTTACTGAGCAAACCCAACATGCGAACAAACGTCCCATTGAAGAGCCTATTGGCAAAGGGAAGAAGGTTGCCAAGAAAGGGGATAGGGCTAGTAAGATGACTATGGTTCTTCAAGAGTACACTGCGTTGGCAAGGGAAATTTTTTCCAACAAAAAGGGAAGGTCTATTGGTAGCTCCGACCATGGTGCACAATCCACTGGTGGTGGCGATCCTTGCCCCTTTGGGAGAGCTTTTGAAGTGCTGAACCTGTATGAAGATCTTGATGATGACACCTACGTTAACATCTCTGAAGTTCTCCAAAAAAAAGAGAAAATGGTGGTGTTCATGGGCATGCCAGAGCATAGGTGGAGGAGGTGGATGGAGTGCTATGCTAATCAGCCAAATGATTAATGGAGACTCCTTTTGTTATGTTGTTTATTGTGATTTGGATGTGAATCACTTGGTTGTAACTTTTAAGTGGTATTTAAGGACTTTATGTGTGTTCTTGGACAATCTTGGACGTTAGGTTTTATTTGTCTTATTCAGCTGAACACTTTTACTTAATGTTGTTTTATTGTAATGGTAATTGTTGTGAACTATGCATGTGGATTTGATGTTATTTAAATTAGTATGTGAGCTTTGTCATTTGGTGCTCTCTACTTGATGCAATTTACATTAGTATGTGTTTGGTAATTGCTATTATGTACTTGGTGTTTTTTTTTTATAGTATTATATATATATATATATTAATAATTTTTGTTATTTAGTTCATATTACTTACATTATAAGGAGAGTTGTGCTAATGTTATTGCAATATCTTTAGTACTTTATATTAATGTGTCAATTTACATATTGCAATATCTTTGGTATTAATGCTTTGGTTTTTGTAAAATATAGGGTATAATGGCCTCACCTAGTAATCCTTTCTGATAGTATGATTTTGACAACGCTTACTTTAACTCCAACGATGATGACATGGACATTAGTAACTGTGGTAATGACATGGACATTGGTGGCGGTGGTGATGACATGGATATTGGTGTAGACACAAATTTAGACTATGACAGTGAGGAGGAAGAGTTTTGGTTTGTATTTCCATTGGTTGGTGAGATGGTGGCATATATTTCCGGCGGCATTACAACAAGCGCCCAATGCGTACTAACATTTTGAGTGGAAAAGATTATATGGCTGAAGTGAGAGATGACAATCCTACCAATTGTCATGACATGTTCTGCATGACATTAGATTTTTTCTATCACTTGGTTGATGAGCTGAAATGTCATAGGTACTTGAAGAAAGGTAAAGGGCGTGTTAACGTGCAAGAGTCAATGGTCATATTCTTGTACATCGTCGGGCATAATACTCGGATGTGACTTGTGGCAGACAAATTTCAGTAGTCCACAGTGGTGAACATTTAATTAAACCTGATCCGAATGTGATAGGCCTTCTAGAGCATGTGCGGGAAAACAACAAGTATTACCTATGGTTTGAGGTAAATCATTTCATAATATAAGTTTTTCCAAAATGGTTGCTCACATATATTACTGTATAGTATTCCTTCATTCACATGTGACCATGACATGCGGTTTACATATGTCCATTCTGGTTGGAAGGGAAGTGCCAACGACTCATGGGTTTTCAAAGATGCTATTAAAGACCCGAAGCATGGATTCTTATGGCCATCAGAAGGTACGCATTTTTAACTTAAATTCTACCTTATATAATCCCATGACTTAAACTCAAACAACTGGAATAAATTAAATTTTAGCTTTCAATTTAATATTTATTGCAATATTACATGTACTGTACAACTCTTATGTATTGTAATATTAAATTTTTACTGCAACAAGCAAGTAGTGGCTATAAAAATCCTAGTGAATTTAAGAGATTATGTGTTCAAAATATTGGGTTTTATTATGATTAGCTATTAGTATTTTGCATTTAGACCTAAAAGTTTATAGCATTTATCTACTTCTATTCTGATTTATACTTTGTAAGTGTGCGTTTATTGTCTTCTGCAATTATAAAACTGATCTATGATTGTGAATCATAAGCACAAGAGTTTTATACAGCTAGAACTATTGATGGTATCTTATTGGTGATTGAATGAACTTTTTTTTTTTTGCTGAACTGAAGATACAAAAAGGCCTCCACCTTGAATCTTGATGGTATCATTTGGTGATTGACTAATTGTTACCTTGAATTATTGTCTTTTGATTGATACTATATTCTGCAGTCATGCATATTAAATTTCTTAGAAATCCTATGCAATAGAAAATAGACATGTTTTGAGTAACTCCTATGTTTGGAAAATAGCCTAAGAACTGTTGTGGTTTTTTGTGCATGTTGAAAAGGGCCCAACAATTTACTGAGTATCTGTTGTGCATAACCTAGTGTTTTACTTCGAAAGTACTTAATTGAAAATGCAATTAGTATGTTTGGAACCTAGTTAATTAATAGTTCTTAGAAATTTTTTGTAGATTATTATTACTGATTGAGATATGCTATTCTTGTAGGTTCCTATTACTTGGTTGATTCGGGGTACCCTATTAGTGCATCATTTCTTCCACCGCACAAGGCCACCCAATATCATGCTTAAGAATTCAGGAGGAGTAATAGGCAACCGGTATCGGGAAAAGAGTTGTTTAACTATAGGCACTATTCATTGCGAATGGTAATTTAGGCTGCGTTTGAATTAGGTGAAAACCAATTTCAGAAATCGTTTTCCGGAAAATCCATGTGTTTGGCTGCCACGGAAAACACTATTTTCCGGAAAATTATTTCCGATTGACCACTAATTTCACCTTTGACCCGGAAGTCATTTACTCCCCTCATTTTCACTTCAAATTACTTCCGGAAAGAGAGAGAGAGAGAGAGAGAGAGAGAGAGAGAGAGAGAAGAGAGAACCCAGATCAGAGAGAGAGAGGGACGATTGCGCCTCGCCGCGCCGACGAGCGGCACGATTGACTATCGCGATCGACGAGCGGCGCGATCGTCCTTCGAGTGCGCTCGTCGAACGCTTGTCGGACAAGCGTTTTGCCGGATTTGATGCATTTTCTGGTAAAATGATTAAATGAACCAAACACCAAAATTAATTTTCCGTAAAATGAATTTTGTGACAGCCAAACACATGAAAACGTTTTCCTTTCCGGAAAATAGAATATTTTCCGGAAATGGTTTTACGCGAACCAAACACAGCCTTAGAAGTGTTTTAGAGTCCTGGAATCATTTCTTCCACCGCACAAGGCCACCCAATATCATGCTTAAGAATTCAGGAAGAGTAATAGGCAACCGGTATCGGGAAAAGAGTTGTTTAACTATAGGCACTATTCATTGTGAATGGTAATTTAGAAGTGTTTTAGAGTCCTAAAAGCTCACTTTTCCATATTGAGTGGCATGGCAAACTATAAGCAATATCATCAATGTTTGGTTGTTTTTGCGTGTTGTGCGTTACACAATTTTATACTTATCAATAATTGAAGAGATGTACTGTTTAACACATGGGAGAACCTTGACATTGATAGATATGATGTACAAACTAGAAACAATGGGAATTCTCTTAAGTTGAGTACAAGTGCTGAAAGGAGGCATGTGAGGAAGATGACTGATGCGGCGAAAAGAGTAATGGGTGAGTTTAAGGATGATATGACTGACTGCATGTGGGAGGCGTGCAACATCAAGGTTGATGGTGGGCATGTATAATGATTCATCGCTTTTTGTTGGGACTTTTGTATAAAGTTATTACCTTCACCTATGACATTTAGGTATTATGACTGGAAGTCACTTAGCATGATATATGATGCATTCTTTTGGATATTATGATGCATCCTTTTGTAAATTTAAATTAACTGTGGACATGCTTACATGTAACGACTTAATGTCAATAACCTATTGATATTTTTGATGTAATTCCTTTTGGTAATGTAAAAGTAGGTGTATGTAGTCCTATTGGTAATGTAATTACAGGTGGACATGCTTGTATGCAATTGTATGTAATACCTTTTCGCAATGAAGTATTTATCAACATCCATATAAATGTGTATGTGATATGCTTACAGGTGGACATGCTTATATTTTTGTGATATTGTGATATTTTGTATGTGATATGTTGATATTATAGATTTGATATGCCACCCTCTTTGTTTAAGAAGATTGGAAGATGTTGTACAGCAAAGTGTCATCCACTAGCAAAGTGCCTATAAGTAGTCATTGCTTCCTCTCTTTTCTAAAAAGCTTCACAGTTTCAAAGTTAATATTAACACTCATTCCCCTCTAGTCATTCATCTAAGAAAAACAAAATATATTCCCCTCAAAAGTTGGTTTTAGTGGTCCATATTGGTGTACTACAACTAATATAATTACAATTAAAATGCCCAAAGCAACCATAACTCTCATATATTCATTAGTAGTCCCTGCCACATGTTTTGGGACACCATTTGTGTACCAAATGCCCATAGTCTGCAAGTCCATTTTAAATAAAGTTGAACACTCTCAACATATAATAGAAGTATAGCGTCATACATATCATAAATTTTATACTTACAATACAAAAGAAAACAGTAAGTTGTACAATTACAATACAAACTATCTCCAATGTAATAATACAAGTTTGTATTATTACGTACATATGCAACTCATTATGGCAAACACCATTGCCACATTCCAACTTCCCCAAGCCTAGTAGAGAACAAAAGCAATACCCCAAACATCACCCATGATATTACTAGAGCTCTCTTAAACTTATTAGCTTTCTTTTCAGCAATCCTGTGTGCAACCTTGGCTCTTTTAACCCTTCGTTTTGCAACTCGTTCTCGTTCTCGTTCCAATGTTGCTTCTTCCATGGCACAAGCTTGTGTCAACTCTTCATTAGCAACTTCCAGCTCAAACTCCAACTGCCTAAATTTTCCTATAACAATAGGTGCTGTTACTGTGCCACATGTACAAGTGTTGGTGTCCAACCATTTGAAAAACTTACATGTATGGTCATCATCCTGTACATTAAAATAGAGCACATAGATGGCAATACAACAAATTGGTGACTTATTGCACAAATGTAAATTTTGCTATAATTGAATATGGTACTTACTGGTTACCAATAGTGACAGCCATAAAACCTCCTACCAAAAATATGAAGTTTCAAGGACGTTTTAAGGGTGCAATAGTCAAGGTCACACATATGCCCATTAGTATTGGAGTAATAACTACTTGTGTCCAACATTGGTAGGAACCTGCTTCTATACCCATCGCCAAAATAAGAATACTTAAGACTTCTTAGAAGTGCAATATCAAGTTGGCTGCATAACAACTTCAATTTGAGTACTGATGCTCTTTAATGAAACTTTTTTCATATTACATAAAAAATAATACACACATACCTTATACACACACATATATGTAGGGTAAAAGATGAAAGATGATGATTAGATTATTAAATTTACTCTTCAGCTTAATCAAGTTTCACTTGTGAATATAAAGTGCTACAAGTTTCATTTATTGGAGTGGTTGGACATCATAAAGAAATTCTAGAACAAAGCCCTATTATAGTCTAATGCCAATTTAAGTAGATCCAAGTTTGGAAATATCCATGTAACTAATGTGGAGGTGGTCATATAATTATTTCATGCAGAGAAGATTTAACAAGAAAAGTTTGAGACTGTACACTTATTTTTGTTACCTATTCCACACACAAATTATTATTTCCCAAATGCATATTTTGATAAAACTGTGTTAAATTATACAAACTAATTCTTTGTTCTTGCCAATGTTATTAATCATATCAGTGAAGCATACTGAGAAATTATTTGATAGCCTTGCTTATAATCTTGTTGATCGATGCAAGTGTATGCATCACTTGAAAGCACATATTAGAGGCTTCAAAAAAAACATACAAGCATGGAAAAAAGGAAATATAACATAATTCAGCTCTGCTTTCAAACTCAGTACTCAGCATATATAACATAGGTTTTTGTAGACTTTGATGATGATCAAATTATAAAGATTGCAAGGAACCCAGAGCTTACAACTGAAAATTGATGGGTGAACACAACTTGTTAAATATTATAGAAGTAAACTATGGCCAACCCCCATTTAAGAGTGAGGAATGTATATATTCATAGGCATACACCCAAACTCAAACAACCAACATACCCATCTGAATTTATCTAACCCAAATAGCATACATAACATTGAACCCAAACCTAACAAACCCCATTAATAGCTTAATTCATATTGTTATGGGGAATGTGGTTAAACAATATAGACCCAAATCTCCTAATATTTTAAGAGACAAATTAGAGTAAATCCATTCCTTAGGTTTATTCAAAATCAAATCCAAACAGAGCAACAGAGACAGAGCCAAAGCCACACCAGAAAATTACCTTTTATGGTGGTTTCTGGGACGATCCAAACAAGTATGATATGAGTTTAGACGATGAAGAAAGCCAAATCCAAACAAGCGATGATCCAAGTTTAGAGGAGGAAGAGGCCTAAAATGGGTTTCTGGGAGGGGAGGCTTTAAATGGGTATTGATGAAGGGAAAATGAAATAGAAATTGAAAGAAGATTAAAGAAATTGAGAACCTTTGGACTGGTTGTGCAAGTGTGTCAAAATGGGAGGTGAAAGGTCTACTTTTGGCTTATGGGCAACTTTGTTTTTCAGGGTTGTGTGACAAGAGAATATGAAAGAAAGGGAGGAGAAAATGGACGTAGGTAGCAACAATAAACTCACAGTGTAGTGTTAGTGAGGTGGGCTCCACCATTTTGGTAAAAAGTGGACATTTCAGTTGAGTTATGTGATTGGGTTTAGTAGCCAAACAAAAATTTCTGAGTTTTTCAGTGATAGTGGGATTTGAGTTATGAGTTATGGGTTTTGAGTTTAAGTTATGGGAACTGAGTCATGCCCAAATCAAATGAGCCCTAAAAACCCAAGAAAAGAGAGAGAGGAAATAAATTTAACATAGTAAGTTGTATTAGTAGAACTTTACCGTAGCAAGATTGTAAAAGATTTAGGAAATAGAAAGCCAGATAATGCTTGGTTTTTGTGAGTTGAGGTTGTAAAATAGGATTTCTAGAGTTTTACAACTCTATATACTAATGCTCTTATTAGAGAAAAGTAGGATGTTAAGACGTCTAATTCTAAACACTGAATCATAATTATATCGTCTTTGCTTGCAAAGCTTAATAATTAACCAAATTAGAGATATTGATCAATAATTTAATATTGTAAAGTTTCAGGACAAAAGTAGATTTGTATAATTCAAGTAAGCGAGTCTCTAAAAGAATGTCCTCAAGTACTCAAAGTATGAAAGGGTCATTAGTGGGTACAAGAAGACATGAATAGATGGAAATGAATTTTAATATCTGCTGCTACTGCTAATAATAGGCCCGTGCATTCCAAAAAAAAAAAAAAGTTTTTTTCTTTGAAAAAATTAGGGCCAAAATGGGGTTTTACCCCTCTCTCACAAACTTTCCAGCAAAATGCCCTCTTTCTGAAACTATTTAGGAAAATGCCCCTGTTTTGAAACTCGATTTTCTAAAAATCTAGTTTCAAATGTAAAACTCGATTTTTGGACAATCGAGTTATAGCGAATGTGGACTTAGATTTTTATTTTTATTTTTATTATTTATTTTTTTCTGGAAATCGAGTTCCATGAACTAAGGGATGAAGCCAGAGTTTCGAGTTAAGGGGGGAATAATTCTTCTAGGATTGAATCTCACAAAAGGACTAATTTTTGTTTTTTTTAAGAACAAAAGGACTATTTATTATTACTAAATAAAGACAAATAAAAGAATTTGGACAGTACGCATAAGAAATTAATTATAAATTTATTACTTACCAATTCATAATTTAGTTTTCAATTTATAAATTTATTAGCTTGTTATAGATAATGCATTTCCCTCAACAACCCATTAGCCAACCAAATGTTTTTATTAACTGTACAATTTTTTTTCTTTAAATTTACTTGTTCTTTTTTTATAAGTTTCTTTAACTTTACTAAGTAACTTTTTAGTAATTACTCACTCTATCTATTCTCTTTATAAGTTATAATAGGTTACACTCACACACACTCAACACTTCACAGTTTTGCAACATATTTCACAAAGAAAAATTATTTAAAAAAAAAAAAAAAAAAAACGACAACAACAACAACAATAGTCACAAAAAGAGACACAAATAACATAAATAGGTATGTTAAGCGCGCGCGCACACACACACACACACACATATATATATATATATATATTTTAAGGGGCCAAGAGTTTGGAGATGGGGGGCAGGTTTAATTTTTCTTGGGCCTAAATTGTAAGTCAAGCCTATTGAATATATATAACTGTTGGTTTTTTCAAAATCTAGGGGGGGAGAGAGGGGGGGGGGGGGGGCAATGGCCCCCCAATGCCAAACTGTAGCTCTGTCCCTGCATGAACTCAAGTTCCATACAAAGTACTTGAGTTCCACAAAAAAATTTTCAAGGAACTCAAGTTCCATGAACTCGAGTTCCATAAATTTTTTTTTTTTTTTAATTTTTAGTTCTGTGCAACTCGATTGTCCAAAAATCAAGTTTTAAATTGAAATTCGATTTTTAGAAAATTGAGTTTCAAAACAGGAGTATTTTCCTAAATAGTTTCAGACATGGGACATTTTGCTGGAAAGTTTTGGTGAAAGGGGCAAATGCCCATTTTGGCCAAAAAATTAGCATTATTATTATTGTGATGCATGGAAACTCATAAGTATTGTTATTTTAAATATTGGGCAGAAGTAACAATTTAACAAAAATATAATCAAAATCAAGGAAAAATAATTATTGTTTTTGCTTCCAATCATTAATGATAGACATAATTAGTAAAAAAAAAAATGAATAAAACTTTATTTATGTTACTTGAGTGAATGATATTACATAAATCGTCCGCAAAAATCTTATCAATATATTAACATTATTTTTATAACACTCGAAAGATAATTATATAAAATTTGAGACAATGTTTTTGCTACATCACAACTCTTTTTACTATAATATATATTATTTTTTTTAAAAAAAATACTAGGATATATAAAATTTTAGTATCATCGTTCTTAATACGAAGGAAAGAAAAAGACATGACAATAATATTTCTTTGATAATAAGGCTGTGTTTGTTTCATGTAAAATATTTTCCGGAAAATAAATATTTTTTGAAAATGCTATTTTCAGGAAAGGAAAATATTTTCAAGTGTTTGGTTGCATTTCAAAAAATGTTTTGAAAAATATTTTTTGGTGTTTGGTTGTGTTCTTGAAAATACCATAAAAAACACATTTTCTACTTGTTACTCGCATTTTCTCAGCTGCCAAACAAATATATAATTTCATTCCTCAATACAGAAACACAAACAAAACCCCAAAACAAAATTCATAATCCGGTCAAATTGAGAGAAGAAGGAAGAGAGAGAGGCAACTGGGTTCGACGAGAGGCGAAGGTGAGATCGTGCGGCGCGGTGCTGCGATCGCGATCGGCGTGAAGGCGAGATTGCGATTGGCACGGTGCTGTGACGATCAGACCCAGTTCAAAAGGGAGAGGGAGATCGAGAAAGAGAGAGATCGGCAGCGTGAACTCGCCGCTGCGTCTGGGGTTGGGCCACTACTCATTCTCTCTTCTTTCTCTCTCTCTCTCCCGTTCCGCTGCGTCTGTGAGTTGTTCTCTCTCTCTCTCTTTCTCCCTTTGCGCATCTGTGAGCTCCTCTCTTTGCGCGTCTCAATTCCAGAAGTGATTTGAAGGTAAAATAAAAACAGAAATGCTTTTACAAGATTGGAGGGCATATTTTACGGTCAACGGAAGTTATTTTCCGTTTGACCCAATTTTCCGAACCAACCAAACAGTCTATTTTACAGAAAAGCATTTCTGAAATTAGTTTGAAGTCAAAACAAACACAACCTAAGATACAAATTATGAAAAAAAAAAAAAAAAAAAAAAAAAAAAAAAAAAAAAAAAAAAAAACTTAATTCCTCAGAGCCTGTTTGGCCAACAAAATTTGTTCACTCAATTTCCATCACTCATCACTCATCACCCATCACTCAATTTTTCACATCCGTTTGCCTTCATCACCCAATTTCTATCACTCAATATTTTTCACACTATTCAAGGACCCCACGCCTGTCACAGTGCAGCTTTTTTTTTTTCTTTTTCTTTTTTCCAATACCCAGAAACCTGAACCCAGTGCAAAAAAAAAAAAAAAAATGAAACCCAGTAAAGAGACCGAACCAGTGAAGAAGAAAGGGAAAAAAAAAAAAAAAAACCCAGTGAAGAAGAAAGGAAAAAAAAGAAAAAAGAAAAAGAAACCCAGTGAAGAAGAAAGAACAAAAAAAAAAAAAAAAAAACCCAATGAAGACCGAACTAGTGAGAAAGAAGAAGGAAAAAAAAATTCAGTTGGTCAAAAGGTGCGGCTGAGTGGGTCCCTCATGTGTGTTTAATTACAAAAATGTCATTGAGTTATGAGTTATGGAAACTGAAAACAGCCAAAGGGTGTTTTCAGTTTCCATAACTCATAACTCAAAAATCAGAGAATTGAGTGATAAAAACAAAAAATTGAAAACTGAGTTATGGCTTGCCAAACAAACTTTTTTTTTAAGAATTAAGATAGGTCCTACCATTTTTGAGAATTAAATTATGAAAATTGAGAATTGAGTTACGGAACAGCTAAACCAAACATACTCTCAAATTTCTCATTAAGTTCATCCAAAGTATAAGTTAGGGATCTTTGCCTTTTTAGGACATCTTCATGAGATTCAGTACCTTGTAATCTGGACAAAGACTTGTTAATTAAATCACGATGACGCAAGACGTCGAAGACCGTGTTTGATACAGTAAAGTAACTTGAAACCTGGTTTATGGTATCCAAGATGAACTTTCCTGTCAAATGGTCAGGTACATTATCTGCATGTTCAATTAACAAAGAAAGTTGCTGAAGATCGGGAATCGAACCGTACTATCGGAACTCCCAATGGAGAAACTTGCCCCATCCCCCTTTGCAAGATTATTAGGACTATATCTAGTCCACAAGGTATTCCATGAAAGTTTCATCTTCTGGTGTATTGATTAGTGCTTGAGATTCCATCTCGTGTGAAGTGTCAACTACTTCTGAGATTCCCATCCAAAAAAAAAAAACTACTTCTGAGATTGACAAGTCATGATAAGATGCATGTGTTGTGTCCCCACTATTGGTGCCATCTGATCCCTCTGCCCTTTTATAACGAGCTCTTTTAAAATTAACATCATCATTAGATGGGGAACGTTGTCTACCAACCTTGACTTTGCCCTTGCGCTTAAAATGAGTATTTTTATTACTCACTGTGGGGTCAGAATCAATTTCTGATAATCAAATAGATCCTCTAATATCTGAAGTTTTTTTTTTTTTGGAACTAATATCTGAAGTGTTGTTCGAATGTTTTCAATGGCACTAATTGGATCTCCTTTATGATAAGTCTGTTTAGTCAAGTAATGAACACGTGGATTGAAAGGCCTCGGTAAGGTGCAGAGCACTTGACCCAATATCGACAATACCAGAAAGAGCATTCTCCCATATTATGTACATACTTGGGACAAAAAAACACGCGGTGCCACGCCAAAAAATCATCATTTGTCCTTGATGATGCACAAAATCCACGAGCGCTCCAATGAGGTGCTTGAGAAACAAGAAAATCAAGAACTAATAGAGCGCACCGGTAGGATACTGATCAATGACTCTTCGAAAGTTAAGTCAATGAAAGAATAATCACCAAGAACTCAATAGTGTAAGAACTAGGAATTTTCTGTGTACCTTAGGTATGAGGAGGCTTGGTGCTCTTATAGTGGCAAAGGACTAAGCAAGATCCCGTGAATGTATGATTTTTCCTTGTATGGAAGATATAGAGTTAATGCTCAGAGATTCAGGGCCTTTCTTTCCATATTAGGAAGGCATAAACATGGAACAGGGTCTCTAGATATAACATGCAAGTTATTTTCATGTAGAGATTTATGAGTGGTGAACACACAATAGCTTGTGGGATCCACAGATCAACTGTCTGGGTAATGTTTCATCCGTCGAGCCTTCTAGTTAGTTAGTTATATGAATAGTAGGGTTTCTGAAGAAAGACCGACTCGTCAAGAACCATCCTATGTAGTTTGACGGGTCTACAACCTTATATGATATATCCCATGTAGACTGATGGGACCATTACCTTATGCAACCCACTGAGGGAGTCCGTACATCCCAAAGGGATGCAGGTTTCATAGGTCTAGACAAAAATGCCCTTAGCAGTCCTCTTGCCAGTTGTTCAATACTACCAGCTTCCAATTCAGAAAAGGAGGTAAAAGATACATTAGCAAGGACACCCTGATCAAATCCAAGCTGTCGAGCAAACCTATTTGGATAATATGGCTCTAACCACAATTCTTGACCCACTCAAACTAGTAATAGCCCAGAGCGAATAAACACCAACAATTCAAAGTGTTCATCTAGAGTATTAGCAATATCCATAACATTAATCCCTTCTGTGTTTTTATTAAATATAAATGGGCGTTGAATAATGCTTTTGAAACTTCTAAAGACTATACGGGCTTAGGCTACTGAAACCTCCTTTGCTTTCACATTAGAATATTTGACAAGAAGAGGATATTCCACTGGAAACTCATGAGCTACCCTCCGACGGCACAATGTGGCCATATATTCTCCCAGCCAACCAAGGACATGATGTACAGGAAAATTTGGATTGGCCATACTAGGGCCCTTTGGGTAAAGGGCAATATGATTAAGCCCACGATAAATATAGCCCAATAGAGTATGTGCCAAAGAAATTCTAACAAGCTCAGCCATCAAGGATGCCCTACAAAACGTCTCTGGCCTAACTACATCGTTTCCGTAAGGAATAACAAATCGACTGAGCCATAGTGCTAAAAAAGCAATCAATTCCCCTTTATCTGAAACATCCAAATGGAATTCATGCATTGAAGAACGAACTTCTTTCTTGTAAGAAAACGTAGAATTTTCCCCTAAGCCAACATAAATTATTTCTCCCCGATAAAAGTAGTAAACCCACTGAGACCAACTAACTTTTGAGTCTCCAAGTAAAATACATAAATTTGCATGAATCCTTAAAATTTCCACTAGTGTAGAACAGTGGTTACTCCTTTTATCAAGGATTCATTGGTGGGGATGAATTCATCATAAGGGACACCTGGTACAGATAAACCCCTAATAATCTTGCTAGGGTTCTTCAAAGTCTGTAAGGTACAAAAGGTTTAGAAAACAAGTTAGACCAAAAAAGAAAAATTTTCCCAGACACAAAACTGAGACAAGAAATAATCAAGCTCATAACGTTCTCATGAATTCATAATTTTTTTTTTTTTTTGGTGGGGGGGGGGGGGACCCCTTCAGTCTCAACGTGGCTCTGTTATTGGGTCCAGACCAGTGGCAAAGTCAAGAATTTATTTTTGGAGAACCATATTTAGAACCCAAAAGTGTATTATTTTTTGAATTACCATCTTCATTTTTTTTTTAAAAAAAATTTTAAGAATGAGTCAATAGTCCTAGACTTTTCCATAAATCTAGATTCATTAAATTAAATTATCACCTATTAAATAAAATAACTGAAATTTATCAAATTTCAATGCATAAAAAAATATAATTAACAATAACTAAATACATTATATAGTAGCATATTTTAATCAAGTACATTTATATTACCATATGGTATATAATATACTGATAATTATAATAACAAATAATATATTATAAGGAAAATCAAAAGAAAACAAATGAAAAGTAAGTAAAATACTTGGGAATTGGGAAAGTGGTAAAAAAAGAGGGCGGCACAGGAATGAGGGGCTACACCGAAGTTTAAGTCTTTCTTATTTAGAGTACGTTTGGATTCGGCTGAAACGTATATGTCTGCGTTTTTCCAAATTTTTTTTTTCTTTTTCACGCGTTTTAGGGCTGTTATGGCTACTGTTCATATACTGTGCATGAACAGTAGTCGCAAAGTTTGACTTGTCAAACCATTTTCAACCAATCAGTGCACATCGTGCACTGTTTACGAACCCACAAATTTAATTTTTTAAGCAAGTTTTTCAATAAAAATAGGCCCCATGGTACTATTTACACATTTAAAAATTATTTTGCTATAGTATTTTTCAATTTTCAACTGTATCCAAATGGACCTTTAGTCTTATCACACAAAAGCTTTGTTAGTTTTTACTTTTTACATTATAAATTACAAAACTGCAGCAGTGCAGCCTAAAGGAAAGAGCTGAAAAAAATAAAATAAAATAAATAAATAAATAAAAGAAGAAGAAGAAGAAGAAGAAGGTAAACGGGGAGAGAGATAGAGAGACTGCGAGCAAATTTTTTTACAATTGTGTGATGGACTTGATGCCGTGATGGTGTGGCAAATCAACAAAGCCTCCGACCTTTTAATCTTTCTACTGTTATGGTACAAGTAAGTCTTAGATGTGTTGGGATAAAAATTAGAATTTTTTCCCCTTTTATTTATTTTATTTTTTTTTTTTGAGAAACAAACACACACACAACGGAGAGGGAAAGGGGTTCTAACACAAAGGCACACCACAATAACCTTATTTACATTAAATTTTCCAAGTTAAAATCCTTATAACTATTCTGGAACTGTATATATTTTCAACAAAAATTGGTTTTTATTCCTTCATGTGAACTGCAGAAAGGTAATCTCCTGTATTGCATGAACTTCATTTTGTTAACTCATGTATATTCTTGGGGAGTTCATGGATGAAGATAGATACATTGAATCTATCGGTGTGTAAAGTTATATCATTCTGATTTGATTGCTACGTCACATTCTTTATTTTCCTCCATTCACCAAAACTTCAGATGAGGCAAATGACACATTCCATGATCCAGTTTATAAATTGGACAATGACTTTAGAAGTATGTATAATATTTTTGCAACACACTTTAAATGTGTTCTAAAAAAATTGGACAATGACTCTAGCAGTATGTATAATATTTTTGCAAAACAGCAAACCTGATGTAGCCTCTAGCCACTTTTTCCCTTCCTTTTAGCTATAGTATTGTCCATTCTAGCAAAATGTCTATTTTATGGCATTCTCTTCTAATGATAATTTTTTATTATCAGATCAAGACATTAATCGGTTTTTGGTTTACGCGGAGTTTGAGTCTCAAATCTCTTATTTAACCATAAAAATTTTTACCAGTTGAACTAATTGGAACCTAGAAATTTTGCCATTTAACATGTGTGCCTTATTTACAAAAACAAGGGGCTATTTATTTATTTATGTTATGATAGAATTCAAATTATGACATCCACTTTATGATGATCGCTAGACATCAATTGGTTTTTGATGTAGGTAGAGTTCAAACCATAGAGTTCTTTATTGACAACAAGAGAGTTTATTAGTTGAGCTAAGTAGAACACATAAAATAAGGGTTCAAAGAATGGTTAAAGTTTTAGAATGAAAGAAAAATTAAAGAAAATATATATTTGGGTATATTATGTTTAGTCCCTAACTTTTTCACCATATGTTAATTTGGTCTCTAACATTTCAAATGTGTTAATTTAGTCCCTAACCTTTTAGTGTTATGTCAAAATAGTTCATGCTATTAAGTTATAAATGGAAAATACTAATATGGCTAATGGCTCAAATAAGAAATTATTCTAATGCCACCTATGTTGCCATGTGGACTGCCATGTGTCCTAAACTTAAAAAAAAAAAAAAAAAAAGCAATCCACGTAATCAACACATATCTTCAATCTCAATTTCTCTTTGTACTTTTTCATTTTTCCAATTAAATTTCTCTGGAAAGGATCACTTCAAAAAATCAACTTAGAATAAAAATTAAACCCCAGCCACTAAGAAAAAAAAAAAATCTCTTTTTTCTTGACATCCAAATAAAAGCCAAGAACCCGAAACAGGCCATTTGATTTTAATTTTTTTTTTTTCAAAGCAAGGTACAATGCCTAACAGTAAAACACACCATTATATACCAGTATAATTCAATCTTTATGAAGAAAACAAACAAATAAATAACCAAAACAGATGCTTGGCTAATTTTGAGTTCATTAAAAAAAAAAAAAAAAAAACTTTGCCGTCTAAAGTCTAAACACTACGAGAATATAAAAAGGGCAAACACTTTTTCAGTCTTCCATGAGAAAGGATTTTTGTCGTTGTCAAAGTCAACATAGCAGATCTGAAGTCGAGGGAGCACTTCATGTTGAGGCAGTTGAGGACGAGGTGGATCTCGTCGAGGGAGATGAGGCCATTCTAAACTGGGTGGTAGAGCTAGAAAGCGTTGAGGTGCTTGAAAGCTCCATCGTCTCTGGAACTAGCATTTTAGGAGGCAATTCAACTTCTCCCGGGTGAAGGCAGCAACTTCTCTCCTCTCTGGTGAGGTTTCACACAAACGACAATGCAAAGAGAAGTGTTAGTGCTTCTGTTTTGTTTGGATTCTGTATGGGTGCCAAGAAATTGAGATGTTTTCTTTTCTTGGTGGCTGGAGCTTAATTTTGGTTGAGTTTCTTTTTGCAAGTGTTTGTTTCCAAGGAAAGTACAGAGAGAAGGTGTAAAAGAGAAGAAAAATGAGATTGAGAGTATTGTGTACACGTGGATTTTTTTTTTTAAAGTCCATGTGTTTCTCTAAATGATGAGAATAATTTTTTATTTACGTTGTTCGTGATGTTAGCATTTTCTATTTATAATGACAATGATCATTTTGACACAATACTAAAAGATTATAGACTAAATTGATACATTTAAAACCAAATTGACATAGGGAGAAAAAGTTATGGACCAAATATATAATTTATCCTATATAGTTACTCAAAATAGATTGTAATTAAACCTTGAATTTGTGCTAGAACTTAGAAGTTAAAAATTAATGAATGTTTTTTCAGTTCAAAATTAATTTATTTCTCCCCACTGAAGCAGTTTTGCATTAGACATTGTCATCAGAAGCAGATAGTTGCACATTCTGCACATGCTCAAAGTAAAGGAAGCGACTCTCCGTATTATAGACTTAACTATAGCCCATATCATAGTGGTTGAGGTTGATGATATTTTTCGTTTCTTTTACCTTGAATTGTTGTGTTGATTTCGATTGTTCGCTGGGATGACAATTGTGTAGCCCACAATCTGGGCTATTGGGCCTTTTGTTGTAATATAAACGGACTCATCTCATTCCCATCTCATTTCTAATCTCAAAATATATTTGTGGAACCCAAGCATTAGAAAGCTAAAGATGGTTGCTGCTCCTTGTTTCCTTCAATACTTGTCGATTGCTAAATTTGCTATTGGATTTGCTTCAAAACAATGACTTCAAGATTCTCAAACTCGTGCCTTTTTTTTGGAGGGCCCGTTGAGGTCGAGGTTTACACATTGACAATGGATTTGTGGAGAGAGACTGAAATATTAGTAGATTCATTAAATGAGTCATCTATTATTGATATTCATCTATCACCTTGTTTATTTTTTAGTGGAGCTATGCACTCTATAGCAACTTAAGAGGGGAATCACAAATTCATTTTGTCCTTTAATGTCGATGACGAGAGATTTCATGGTTTAATGCTGCCACAAAATTATTTACGCAATTATTTTGTTTCTAAATTTCTTGCAATGTTTAAGGGATCGTTGGCTTTGATTACTTTCTCTTATTCTATGCTTGACAAGAGGGGAATGTGCCACATAATGGAGTATGGTGTGTCTGAGTCTTGGACTCAAACAAGTGTACCAATGGGAAAAAAAATGCTAGGTTCCTTGGCTACCCAGTTAATGGTGAACTTATTAAGAAGAGAAGCGATATTGGTGTCCGAATTGGCTCACTTGACCATCAAAGTTTAAAAAGGGAAATTCTTACAATTCCACTAATTAGAGATATGGTTTACGCAGCTAATTTTGTATTGAGTTTAGTTTTAATTGATGAGTAGACATCTAAAATCGTAGGTTGGAGTTTCTAGTAGGCAGTCATCCCTTTTAAATTCACATTTATTTTGGTATTTGAGTAAATGGATAAGTTTATTATCCGCTGTTTTCTTTTCATTTGTAATAGATTTGAAAGCATTGCTTTTGATGTAAAAAACTAATTTTATTAAACATAAAAGTTCCCTTTGGGGACTATGGCTTTTATTTGTTAAAAAAAAAAAAAGTGAAAATGTTGTGAATATTCTAAAAACAAGGCATGTTATGGTTTTAACATGCATGCTTAGTGGCCTAGGTCCAATTTTGCCAAGTCTACGCTATTTCACCCATATTGCCTTTAGTCCTTCATGCACATAATAAGTATTCTTTTTTCTTTTTTGGAGGGATCAAGTGGTTTTTTCAAGACAAAAGTCATGCATAACTCATTCGAGCCTATCAATAATAAGGGTTATGTTAATAGGTGCCCTTAGGGTAATTATTAATAAACATTATTAGGAAAGTTTTAACACTACTTTCATGAAAAATATAAAAAGCTACCCAAAAAAAAAAATTAATTGCTTTATCATTTTCCTATAAAATATTTCTAAAAATAGTTTCTAAACCAATGCCCTTAGAGTATTTGTTAACGTTTCCCTAATAATAAACCAGCCACATGCATATAGAATCACGATCAACCCCAAAATCAAACATGTTATATTTACAATTTCAAGTGTTATCACCATAGATTTCTTCAAAATTAGAACAAATGTCCATATCTCCAAGGTCTCAAAATTGTTCATATTAATAAGCATCAGTCATTACTCTCGGTATATCAAGGTTTGTGTAATCACTATTGTTTCGACCATAATGGCATGGAATAGGTTGGGAGGCTTCTTGGCTCGTTAAATTAATTTCGTAGAGATTACATCAATTTTTCTAACAATTTGACGAATACACAATTTGACCGTTACATAAATTGATTACATCAATATTCATCACCTAATATGGAATACTTCCAATTGAGATACATTTACAGAGAAGATCCTTCATGGGTAAAAAAACAAATGGTAGTACATTTGAATATAAACACTTTGCAAGAGGCCAATCTTTGGGTTGTATTTTTTTTATTTAGGCAGTGGATTTAGAAATATACTCTCAAAGCTTCTATAACTTTCTCGGGCCTGTCAAAATAAGATAAGTTTCAAGATTTTGTTAAAAAGGATGAACTTGTAATGCTCATTAATTTATAACTAAAATCCTTACCAGTCCTCTTGTGGCATATGACCAGCACCTTCTATTAACTTAAGCTTAATGGCAGTTGGATTTCCTTCCTGAAACTCTTCTGCAATAGATTGAGGCAGATACTTGTCCGATATTCCCCAAACTAGCAGTATCGGTTTATCCCATCTATAAGTCCAGAATCCATTAATTCACAATTAGTCAGCAGAAAGTTGAACACCATATTAGTCACACAAACAGAGTTAGTAAAATACACAACTACATTTATTTGAACTAAGGAAATATGACCATTGTCAACTTCATAAGACATCCACAATTGCTATTGAATATAGCAATGGGTGTGATAAGGTAACTACAACATTGCATATGCATGTACCACAATTGTTCTTGGCTTCAGTTTGCATAGTTGACACTACTGCTTTGAAGTGAAACCCCAATTTTATTTTAGTCAAGCTTGCAAAGGTATGAAGCATAACTTAAGATGCCTACTAGACTAAATAACTTAAGTTTCAGATGCATCGCAACTCATCTTCAAATGAAAATTTAAAAAGATTTAGCATCGTGCAGGGGACAGAAAATGTGGAAATTTTCTACCATTAAGTCACCCATAAAAAGTTATAGAATTGTCTATCATTGAATAGGAAAGGACATATTGAATCTCTTGTGCATACATGAATCAAGAACTAGAATGCAAGACTCATGAACATCACTTTGACCAAAAGGCAGGCACTTAAGCTTGGAGCTGAAGTGGTTTGCTCATAGAACAATGTCTACTTGTTTGATGTTGATATCGAGTATTTGGTTATAAAGGAAAAAAAAGGGCATTTAAGCACAAGGGGAGATTATTAATATGTGGTTTCTAAATACTAAAATGGTCTGAAGTCATTTAAGTGCAGGGTAAAAATTGGCATCCTCTACTAGCTTCTTTGAGTTCTTTTTGGTTCTACTGATGCTCTAAAATTCAGAATTTGATTCTATTTTTTACTTTCCTTTTATGTATCATCTTTATTTTATGGTTATCCCTTTTCTATTCTTCTTTGAGTACTTGTCTTGTGCCTCTTTTGTACTTGCAGGAACCTGGAAAAAGATAAAATAGAAAAAGATGCTATCTCCTTTTCGCAACCAGCTGAATGTTAAATGATGACAACTCTGGGCATTTAGAAATCAAGTGTTGGGCATGTAGTTTTCTATCATATAAGATACATAAAAGAATAACTAAAAGCTAAACCAGCAGCTTAGTACTTGTTAGACCATTTAATTGCAGAGATTGATTGCTCTTCTCAAGTTCAACAACATTTCATTTAATTCAGGTTTCAGTATTACATCATATCATATTAATTAAATTTTAATTGGGTTAAGCATTAGAATGCAATCATTGGCTCAAGAAAAAAGGTTAAAATATGGATCTAAAATATTGTAGGAAAAAGAAGAAAAATAAAGAGAGTTTCTAGTTCTTTTGTCTAAAAGAGTATTGAACTAGAAATTACATTTCAGAACATGCATCACTTTCTTTTACCTTAAAGCATAAGAACTTGTGCCATAAACATATAAAGATGAACCAACGCATAAAAATGTTTACATCCCACAGAGAGAAAAAGAAAAAAATTATACCTTCCAGATGCAAAGCCTTCTGCTATTTGGCTTAAGATATCTCTAAAATTAACCTTTCTTGCAGCTTCAAGCAGAGCTGAAACACCAACATAGAAATCTTGAATAACACTGGCAAAGAAAACTTAAATAACTACAATATTCAGGGATCAAATATTTTGAAAAGCATAAGTGGACCACTCACCAAACCCAGGTCCACCACTTGACAAATATGGTAACCGATACACATCAGCCTTTTCCAGCTTCAAGACATAACTGCCAAAAGCATAGATTCTTTTGTAAGAGCAATAAACGCCCAAGTATCAGTTCTCATTCTATAACATAAATGTTACATGCTAAGGATGTAACTTAAGGGATGACTAATAGCTTCTTAAGAATAACGTTGGCATTTTATTTTGATAGCATATTAGGAAACAAATTAACTGTAATTTCATATAATACTTTCACTACTTATATAAACAATGCCTGGTATGCAATTTCTACCGCAGCTTGCACACATATGCAAATAGCTTCACTTTAAGATTATTACTGTTTCTTAAAAAATTTAACAGGATACCTAATACCTAGAATCAGGTGCCTTTGAGTGTGTGTTTAGGTGCTTATAATAATAAATGGAAAATTTACCATTGATACTAATAGTTTTCTATATTAGGATGCTAGCGACAACAGATTTGTCCATAATCAGTTTTAGCTTTCAGAGATGAGATTGTAGGTATCTAACTAAAGCTATTAATCCAGTGGGCCAGGATCATATTACCTGTGAAGTAGGCACAGGTATCAATGTCTAAGCCCAAAGTAAATGTCAAATGTGCCCAAACAATAAATCTAACAAGACCTGTATCCTGTAAAAATCAGGACTGTAACGTCCTTAACATTACACATTAGTTAGATCTTCTCTCTCTCTCTCTCTCTCTCTCTCTCTCTCTCTCTCATTGTTTTAGGTAGCAAGTTCAATGGTAAGTGATGTCTCCAAAATCAGCATTCCTGTTTCTCTGGTTAATTGATTAGTAGCAGTGAGCTTTTCTTTGATATCAGAAAAGGACCACTCACTAAATTTTGAGGCTTAATTTTTGTCTGTTTCAAACATTCAACATGGGATTTACTAATATTGTTACTATGAAATCTACAGTTCTCCAAATGAAAAAGGAGGTATTCTTACTCACTTAGTTGAATAGTAGGCAGGATACACATGAATGACTACATTTTGCACTATGAGAAAAGTTCATTTCAATAGCATGCTGGCATATTCTTCTGTTCTTTGAATCTGGAAACCCTAAGAGCTTGTGAAAGCATATGACTTTTGACAAACATTATATTTACATGTTCCATTTGAAATTGTATATGCACTTCTTTCCTAATTTCATTTTGGGATAATAAACAAACCTTGGGGAATTCAATGCATGATATTACCATTTATCAACATATGCTCCTCTTCTTCTGGACTCTAGAAGCATCATACAAAAGTAAGTGAAATGCTTAGGAAGTTTCGGGTCCCAGAACATTAATAAAATTAAATTCGTACCAAACCACTAGTTAAACCGTGAAACCCGTGAACCAAAGCATTATCCGGAATTGTTTGGTGTAAAATACTGGATATGCAATAACCCATTATCAAATCGTGTAAACCGATGGATTGAACAGGTTAATCTTTTTAACCTGTGGAAAAAAGAAAAAAAAAATACCATGTATATCTGTGAAAAAACTTAAAAAGACAATAAAGTCACTGGACTTTGAAGTCATGAGTTGTATTTGGAGATTTGAATAATTTTGTTAAGCTCTAGGGTTTAATGATTAAGCTAAAAATTTATTTTGAATTTTAATGAGATATGTTGTTTCAAGACTTTTGGACTATATAACTTGGTTATTAGATGATTTATGTGAATAGCATGTTTATGTTTTTATACTCTCTAACTTTATGTCATATGATGTAATTTTTTTATTGTTATAATTTATTAATTTACCTAAATAGAGTATTTTTATTTCATTTTAGTTGCTTTAAAAATTATAAAATATATATATTTAATTAATTAATTAATCTACAAATTTAACCAATGAACCATTGGTTGAACCAGTGAACCAATTTTTCGGCCGAGTTAACCTCCAGTATGATTTTGATAACTAATCTTTTTAACTACTAAAAAAACTGTGAGTGATGTGATACACTGTTCCTGATGGGTACTCTCATTTTTTCTAATACATGCAAGTCTGTTTCAGTCTTAAATACAGAAGGAAGCAATACACAAAATTAAACAAGGGTGAACTAGATTCCGGACTAGGTAGTCCAGCTCAAACACACTGCACAGAAGTTCATATATGAAATTAAAAAATAGATCAACTAAAAAACTTTACTGAAGCTCTAATATAAAACCCCTAGCATATATGAAACAGAAGATATTACTGACAGGAATCAGAAGTTAAGTAGTATCTCAAAGAACTAGGTACACTTTGGATACGTACGGGCTACCTGCTTCAATAAAGCGCTCAGCCATAATAGCATTCTGGCATGTAAATTCACCATAAAGAGGGATTCTAGAAAGAAAAAAAAGGAAGTGGGAATGAGAACATGTAATTAAGAAAAAAAAATTAAGAAACTGTAATTTTATTGATAAGTTACAATGGATGAAAAAAAAGGAGTAGGAGCAGAGCTTCAGTCTAATGCTCATTGTTACATAACAGGAAAAAAAAACTGTCAGATATCAACACCAAAAATGGTCTATAGTCAACCACGTCATATATCAATCAATACTCCCAAGACATTTTAAGGCACATGACTTATAAACTACCTTTATAGTATTTGCCAATAAAACACAATTATCGAAGCAAAAGTTTGAAGAATAAACATTAATTTATGAAATAACTTTTTCTTTTTTGAAAAAATTCCAGGCATGACATATATAATTATTATACGTTAGTACAACCACACGCTAGGATTCTATATTAAGGGAACATGAACATGAAGAGTACCAAAAGAAAAAAAAAAAAGGATAAACATAGAGCTGAAGGACAAGAAAGAAACTTAGGCGGCTGATGTAACAATGGAATTATAGAAAAAGAATAGAAGGGATGCAATTTTTAATGCTTGACATTTGAGACATATTAGCAGTCCAGGTGACCTAATTACTTCATTAGGGCGCTAAGTAATACTACCTTTATGCAGAACATGGTCCCAATTGTCATGCAATGATTTCATCAGGCCAAAGTTTTAAGGACAAATTGATTAAACCAAAAGGTCTAGAACAGATTATATATATTGTCATGGTAATTTTCCTATTTACATTAGCAGTAAAGAGCTTAAGCCTGCACTTTTTCATTACTGTGAAGGTAGCCATAATGAAGAGCGAAGCACATATAAGCAGCAAGACTATGAATCAAATATAAGAAATTCACATAGCTAATTCTGTCAGCAAGATGATGAGTGAAATATAAGTATCCCACTGATGGTTAATATAAGAACTGAACCTTAGCTTTTGAAACAGTCCAGGGATAGGAGATGAAACTGTCAACGGACTGTTTAAAATTGTGAGCTTCAAAATCTTGCTAGGGTTCTTCAAGGCCCATGTTAATCCAAATGAACCTACAAGAAACCCCTTCATGGAGAATGTGAGAGAACACATTAGATGAAAAATTTAATTGCAAAGGAAACCATAAGATCATTGTAGTCATGACTTGACTAGATGTTTACTAAGTCTTCCCCAGCAGCATATTCCTCTGAAAATTTAGGATACCTTTGTATGTTCTATAACATAAATAATATAATGTTTACAGTTCATCATAAATACCATTCCTATGGATTTTCCTTTGCAAGATTTTTCAAACCTGAACAACGAGGAAAAAAGGAGATTTGACCCCCAGCACATCAAGTAATTTATCAAATTCCTCATGGAACTCCTTTTCTGTAACAGTGGAAACGTAAAACATTTAGAATCATGACCATTATAGAGCAAGACAGATATTATATGGTAATGATCTTATTAATGAAATATAGAAACCTGTGTAATCAAAACCATATCCTGGCTGTGGCTTGTCACTAAAACCAAATCCTATCCAATCAGGCGCAAAACAGTGGAACCCATAATCTGACATCTAGACAAGATGATAGCAAAGTTAAACATCATTTAGCATGAAGTTCACTTGAGGGCAGCTAAAAGTGGAAAAAAAAATCACAATAAATGCACGGACAAACTGAAAGGATAGGAAAATGGCATATTCAAGATGTGGTTAATAGCAACATCTTATAGAAACATCTGAAGGCATGTAGATGTTCTAAAGACAAAAGTGTAGATAACCTTAAGGTCCTTAACTATATTTGCTTGAGCTGTTATTACAAGACAACTAAGAAAAGTAAACCAGGAAAAATAAACTTGGTGGAGTCTGCCTTGCTGGTTTACTGGCTATAGTTTACCAGCTTTTGAGTAGTCAGCAAGCCATGTTCTAGATCATAAGTTTGTGTCAGACTTTAATATTCTTTCTTAAACCAGAATATAAGAATTTATATGTTTATGGAAGAACTGTATGTGTAAACAAGAGAAGGAAACTTATAGTAAATAATTTATAAAATAGAGGTATACTGTTAGATCTAAAACAAAATTCAGCCTTACAACCTCAGACATAACAACTCGATAGCTGTAAGATTGTGTTGGAGCCCCGTGAAGGAAAACAATTGTTCCACGTCGGCTCTCAGCAGAACCTGCAAGGATGGAATCAACTTTTCATAAATCCAAGTTGATAAATAAAAGAAACTAATGTTGCTGCAGAGAAATTTACCAGTTTCTCTTACAAACCATATAAACTCTCCAGATTTGATGTATGAGCCATATTCCTTTCCCTTGTCTTCTATCCTCTAGAATTGGAAAACAAGAAAGTTGTATGATACCGATGGATATGACATGTATTCAAAACCTTTCAACAAATCACAAACCAGATAGCATTAAAATTTTGCCAAAGACACCAAAATGGAAAAAGAAAGTAAGAACTTAATTCAATTGATTGATGCCCTAACTAAATACAATATCCATCCACTACATTTATCATGTTTCATTGAGATTGTCAATGAAAAAGAAAATTGTATGCAAGTAGCAAACCAATGAATGCAAGTTAGACCAACTTCCAAACCTTAATCAACATAATTGAGTTAGAGATCAATCAGAAAATTTCACCCATATCAAATTAGGCTAAAACTTATTACACAGGTGTGTATACACACATAACTAAAAACATGGGTTTAACCCATGATTTCAAACATGAAATCATGGGTTTTAGTTATAAAACACGTGTATACACACACGTGTGTAACCAACGGTGCTCATCAAATAAATAGCTCAAACAGGAAGTTACATGAAGTGTTACACATATGGGGCCTTTTCAATCAAACAAAGTACATAGTAGGGGCTTCATAGCTACTTCATCTAAAGGAATTTGAATATCTAAGCTTTTAATTAAGGGCAGTCTTGCTACATATTTAGTTGCTGCCCCTTACTTGCACATCCACAATTACTACCACAAGAAAGTCACCCGTATCGTGGTTTTGGCCATTCCATCATTTACAAGAAAAGGCTGATTGAATTCAGTCATTCTTTCACGGGGCAGCCAAATCTTTGGGACTATTGATTAGACAGTTACAGCATTTAACAACATTTGGTAGAATAAAATGAGTAACCCATA
The DNA here is from genome assembly GCF_001633185.2 of Quercus lobata. Lineage (NCBI taxonomy): Eukaryota > Viridiplantae > Streptophyta > Magnoliopsida > Fagales > Fagaceae > Quercus > Quercus lobata. The sequence goes on along the minus strand of NC_044908.1, from coordinate 31,509,083 downwards.
TAAAGATTGAGAGATAGTTAATTACTATAACTAGTTTTGCCCAAATATTGGTAATATTGATTGAATTTTTAAGGAACTGAAGAATTGGATCTCAGAATTTGGTGAATTAGAAAACAATAAATTCCTGGAAGAAAGCAAAAAATAACAATAACACTTAATTTTAACCACACAATCATCAAGGATAATACCAATAAGCAAGAATCTGAACAATATCAATTGAGAGGTTGAGTTTAACTACAAAATTTCATGAATTCAAAAATAAACATCCTCTCAAAATTCCAAGAAAATAAATAACATAATAGAATAAAAATCTCTGAATCTTAATTAAAGTCCACAAAGTCCTTAATTTTAAGAATTTGCTAACTGATAAAAAGAACAAAAATGAGTACCCAACCCAACAATATGTACTGAACAAACATACCCTCTGATAAAAAGTAAAAATTCCCATGAATATAAATGATTGAGACTATATATATAATAAGCGATAACAGTGTTTGAGAGATACCCAGTTGAAGAAAATGGTGAGTGAGAGTAAGAACACATACATAAAGCATTTCTCCGACGTTGCCATCTTCAGCAGGGCTCTCTGGGAGCTGAATGGCTTCGCGGCTTGATGGGTTATCGGTTACAAAGGCAAAGGGACTGAAACCAGAAGTAGTGTCTTCGTCTTTGTCTTTGGGTTGTTTTTGGTCAGCAGCATTGGCTCTGATACTGGTTGTTCTTCTTGTTGTAGTGATTGTTGTTGCTGCTCTACTTGTTTTAGTGGTGAACCACTGTGTTCTGTTGAAATTGGTCTTGGTTGTATGAGGGAGTGAGAGGTTGAGAGATGGAGAGAATAGAGCCCAAGCCATTATGGGTGTCTCTAAGGTGGAGAGAGAGAGAGAGAGAGAGAGAGAGAGAGCTGTTGAAAGTTAACGTAACATGTAACATGAGCCACTTGCTTCTCACTTTCCATAGTCTCGTGGATGAGGACTATTGTCTATTAAGGCCACGACTTTTTTCATCCCAAACTTCTCCCTCATTTTATTTTATTTATTAAGATGTATAATTATGGTCTTCTCAAATTAATATGATGAAAATAACAATTGCCCGAATTAAAAAGTATAATTTTTATTTTTGTCTATAATCATTTATATTAATGTCACATCCTATATGATAAAACTTTAATTTGTTTTCACCGTATAACTTTTTTAGATAATTGTTTTCACAATATAACATGAAGTAATTATAGTTATTTATTTCTATTTCTTATTTCGCATTGTTTAATTTTAATTATATTATTAAATTTTTTTTTTATTTTAAAAATAAAAATTGACATTTAATATTACTATGCTCCTATTTGGCCATGCTGTCATCAATGTCAAAAGCCCTTTGTCAAACAATTTTTTTTCTTGCCTTTTCTTTGTTTGCAAGTAAGGAAACAATCAAGAAAGCTATAAAGTCCAATTCAATAATAATAATAATAATAATAAGATATATGGTCTTGCTCTTACGTCAAAAATGAATATATATGGTCATCTAATCTCAACAACAAAAATATACATTTATACCATCTAAAAAACTAAAATAAAAATAAAAAAAATGTAAGGTTGAATGTCAACTCTCAAGTCTCAACTTTTACAGAGTTTCTAAATGAAGAGGAAATTTATGCAATATTTGAAACATGAATCAATTTATTTGTGTGTTTAAGTGTAAAGTATTTCTAATTGTAGATTTTTTTTTTCTTTTATTTAATCTTCATGTGTAAAATAGGGGCTTGGGGGGAAAAATCTTACACCAGTGAGACTCTATTCATATTCATTTTCTATCTTTTGTCTTAGTTAATGTCTTCTTCTATTAATGTGTTTTTCTATTTAAAGACCAAATATTTTTTTAGATTAAAAACTGCTGCCATTAGGTTGCAAGCACTGTAAAGATATATGGGTCTGGCCTTTCCCCTTTCTGTGATTGATTTAAGGTATAGGCACATTCATTTCCCAGGTTGAATGCACAATTGAGATTGCAATTTTAAGCTAAATAAATTTGACCGAGCAACCTAAAAAGGGATTGGATTTGGATGCATAGATTTAGGCATGGCTTTTGGCATTAGTGTTTAGGAAAAAATAGTCATACAACTCTTTGGTAAAATGGGCGTTCCCTTCTTTTGGTGGGAAGTAAAAGTCCAACAAATTGCTACTTTTAGCACTTTGCCCTTTTTGTTTAAAGCACAGAATGCCGTTGCAATGATACATAAGAGAGACTCGAAACTGATTGAGAAATCTGTAATATAGATGCCATTGCTAACAATATCTCAGAATACCCAAAAAAAAAAAACGTATGATAGAAAGCACACGAAAAGACACATAACAGACATGCTTTAGGCCTAAGCAAGATCTTCCACAGAAAGCATCTTTTCCTCCAGATTCAGACATGTCAACTGAACATAGGCATAGACGCCAATAAAAATTTTAGCTCTTGAAATATTCATCTGTATATTTTGATAAGAAAATTATTTGGAAAATCAAAAGCTTCAGTGTTTCTGTGGACTCTGCCTAATATCAAGTGCTTGTTCCAGCAGTTGAATGGGAAGCACCAAAGGAGCTAATTACCAGTCCCTGAGAAATGAGCAATGTAATTAACAAGCATGTACACATTTGAAGTTCCTATAAAAGTTAAAAGAAAGTAGTACCTTTGCAATAGTTGTAGGATCCACTCTAGAGGTATGAAACAACTTGATTTTCAATAGAACGCAGAAGCCATACACCTTCAGCATTTGCAAGTATTTTGATTCCATTTTCACTTGTTGATACAGCAAGCAGTATCCCTTCCTTGTAAAATAGAATGCAAGGAGCAGCCTATAGGATATTCAAAGTAAAGATTGTTTAATTATAAAAGCTTCTTCAAATTACTATCAAGAAAAGTGCTTCCATGGCCATTACCGGTTATCTACCCTTTGCGGTAGTAATTGTCAAGAGGTAACCATTGTCCATGTCCCAAAATTTTAATTTGAACGCATATCCAGTAGCCAGGAACCGGTTCTTCATTGTATCAAATGGCAGTGGCACAACCACCACAGACCGCTTCCAAAAACCTTGATATATAAGCTTGATGGCTGTCTAACGTTCATCCAATTCCACAAGGTATGGTTGTCCTTTACTAGTCTCACATATGAATAGCCTTTGATTCACACAATAAAAGAAAACTGAGCAATCACCCAATCATTGTGAAAATTTGAAGGAAATAAACAGTTGGATCAGTAGTAAAAATTTGCATTTCCCATTTGACAGCTCAGACCATGAATCCTGCTTCACTGCCATTGTTACTCTCAATAATAATAAACCAAATCCACTCAGCAGGGGAGAGGGGGGGGGGGGTTGGTGGGGGAGGGAGGGGGGACCAAGTGGCAACCCTATCCTTAGGGTGTGACAATTAAGCTTCAAATTTCCCATTTTTAGTACCATTAAAATTGCAATATATATACCATACGGGTTATTAATGAAAGCAAGGAAAATAAATCAGATGGAAAGAAGAAAGCTTTTTTGACAAAACAAAAGCAATGAAGAAATCTATCGCCTCTTATTAATGTACTGATTAATGCATGAGCCCCCTGCCCCCCTCTGCAACATAGCCTTGGTATAAAATAAGTGCACCAGAATATTTAGGTGAAGCTGCTTAATCAATCATCAATATATATCTAAAAGCTGAAGCGTAGCATTTATTGCTGCTGAGCCCCTATTGCGCCACCTCATCGCCATGTCATTGATCATATAATTATTATTTTACTTTTTTATTTTTTATTCTTATTTTTTTTGCAAAAATATATATAAATAGATTATTGACTTTACGTATTCATCTTAAGCGGTTTTAATGTTACTTATAATTTTGTCTTTACATATTCATCAACTTTAATTTATAATTTATTTTTTATTCCTTTTTTTTTTTTGAAAAAAAAAAGGATTATTGACTTTAAACAATAAATTAATTATTATTTAAAAAAAAAAAATCGCTTGCATTTGAAGCCCCCGTAATCGTTGCATAAAATCCTTAAAAAAATATTTTGAAACAAATATTATCTATAATCTATATCTATATATATATATATATATATATATATATCTAAAAGCTGAAGTGTAGTAATTATTGTTACTACGCTCCTATTGAGCCACATCATCGGCCACGTCACTATTTTTTTTTTTTTGGTTTATCAACTCTATTAATTTTCTATTGCAAAATTAATTCTTTGTGGCCAACATGACGCGCTACACTTTACCATAAACTCTATTGTCTATATTCAAAACTCCTTTCAACATTGAGTGTTAGTTTTAATGTAAATAGCATGGGGTACAAGGTGGTCTTTTGCACTACCACCATAAGTTAACTATAATTTCTTTTTCTTTATTTTTTAAGAAAAGAAAATACTACTATAATCACTTCTAGCTACTATGACACATACCATTTCTTCTTAAAGAGAAAATGATTATAATCACTATTCATCTATCACTATTTTTTCATTTTCATGGAGCTGTTAATTCCGTATTAATGTAAAAATGGTCTTTCGACAGATTTTGTCTTTTGTGTCCCATTATTGCTCAATTCAACGAGCATAAAATGCTCAGACGGTTTATAACTTTATGGCCATACATTTCTGTCCTTTGGTCTAACGTTTTAATATATGGATCTTATCTTTTTACAGCTCATGTAATTAAGTTCTAAAATTTATTTTGATATCAGGTATCAAATGAAAAGGCTGTCCGTGAACTTTTTATATAACTGGTGTAAGTAATGTGATGAGATACGGATTTTTCGATCGCCAAGCCATTTACATAGTTTACACTTTGACAATCAACTTTCAGCTTTTATAAACGTGTGATCGTTTCTTCTTCTTCAATCATTTCCTTAGTAATTTAATATTATACCAAAATGTTTTCTTTGCTATATGTAAACAAACAACACCAATCTGGTGTGGTGCCATTGCAAATGATGCCTTCAAGTGCGAGAGATCGAGCAACAATGTTTGGTGGCTTCAAAGGTGACAATACCAACTTGGAGAAAGATGCCCCAAGTATTGAAGAGAGCCTTGCTATAGGTAGGATGCCGACGTCAAGGGTGATGAGATTTCCTTTTATATTAACATATTTTTTTCTTTACGTAAATTTCTTGCTTGATGAGAGCTATACACTGGCTAGGTTCTTCATTCCCACTGGCGGCAATGGTTTCCAAAAAAAGGTAAAACCTCTAATTTGTATAATACATCTATTATATTTTGTTGGTAGTATTCGAATTAGGACCATGTTTGACATTAGTATTAATTTACGTCTTTTTTTTGTTTTTTTAATTTGTTACCATAAGTTGAACAGTTTTTTTTTTTTTTTCCTCGTATTGCAATAAGAAATTAGAAATATAAGAAAGAAAAATTTTATTTTTCAGCATATGTTTTTTCATATTTTAGGGCACTTTTTTCTATGATATGTCCAAATAATAAAACAAAGTAAAACTCAATCGTCTTCCTTCTTTCTTTACAATTTCTTCTTTCTTGGCCATCATGCTTTTTACCCTTTTTCCTATTTCGTATATTGTAACTTTTGTAACGCTTGGTGCTTCCAAAATTTTCATGTTGGGTTTGATATGTCGTCATATGTGATGTGCACGACATGTAAATCAACTTGAGATAATCCAAGATACATACTACCTGGCTACAACTAATAATTTGCACATAGGTAGCAATTATTGTTATACGCTCCTATTGAGCTACATCATCGGCCACGTCACAATTTTTTTTTTTTTTTTTGGCTGACTTGATTTGGAGAAAAATCATATTATAATATGTCCTATTTTGTGTTGTTGTCAACTTTTAGTTTATTTGGAAAAGAACGAGATAGTCTGGACAATATAATGAAAAATAGTTTGTACAGTTGAAGAAGATGGTCTTTGTGTAGTTTCCTTTCACTGTTTGTAAATATTTTGTTTAACAAATCAGCAGTGAATTATTATTTCTTTGTTATATGATGTTCCTAGATATTAGAGTAATTGTTTTAAGCGTTGACAAATATCTAATATTACGCTCCATCCTCCTATCTCATTGGTGTATTTTTAAAGATTTTTATGAAAAAAATTCAATTTTGTATTTAAAATTATTTATTTATCTATTTATTATTCACATATTGGATTAGATTATGACAATATTTACACAACACTTCTTCTTTTTGTCAAAAATTTTTCTCTACTTTTTCCTACGTTGGAATTGTAGTCTTTGTTTATTGATTTATTTTTACATTTTTATTTATTTATTTTAATATTATTAACGAAAGAAATTTTAAAATCATTACATATAAAGCTACAATCAGCACTTTTGCTTAGAATCAACCACCTATTTCTATTGTGTAACTTCAAAACCTTATTAAAAATTTTAAATTTGATTGTGCTTTTGATATTTGGCTTGATTACATCACATTTGATATGTTTTGCATATTGGGAAGGAGTTTGATTATGATGTGAGTTTTATTTTTCCCTTTATCTTTTATTTTAAATTGTAGTTTTGGTGTTTTTGGTGTGTAGGGTAGAAGAAATTGGGTTTGAGAATTTTCTTTTTAAACCTAAAAGAATAATTTCTAAATTTTATATACTTTTTAATGATACACAAAATGTTATAAATAAGTTTTATAAAAAAATGAATATTTTCGCTAACTTACCTTTTGAATTTTTGGGAAAAATTGTATTGTTTTCATTTTGATACAACAAAAATTATATATTACGTTTGTGATTTTTCCTATATCAAATGAAAATATGATTATAAAATATGTTATTCTTAATTAAATTAGTCCAATTTTCAAAAAAAAAAAAAAAAACCTTAATGAGACCACCCTCAAAGGATTATCACACTCAACACGCGGGATCGCGACTAGTTATGAATAATAGCCTAAGCCTAAAACTCTGGCTGAGGCATGAGAAATAGGCCCTGAAAGTCTCTCTTGAAAAGTAAAAAAAAAAAAAATGTCAACTAGCAAAATTGCAAATAAAACAACTGCATACATGAAGGTTTTCCTTATTATGAGGGCACATGGGGTAAGCTGGTGCTTTATGCCCTTCAAAAGTGTACAGCTTATTACCAACGATAGCATTCCACACCTGCACAGAAATGAACTTTCACAAATGCAATCCAACATTGTTTTTATACCGAAAGAATATGCCAAGTAAAGTAAACCATAACAGTCTTGTCCTCTCCACAAGTTTTCTGTTTTGATGTGAAAAGGCAAGATCATTAACCTTACCGAGATGACCATCAATCTGAGAGAAAAAAAATTTCCATGGCAAATACACAATTATTAACAAAAGGGGCTAAACAAACCAGTTAGCGTCATAGATGGTACTGCAAATCATCACCACTATCATAGGAACATATCTGCACTATGTCTTCCGAATATACAATGCCTGATATGGAAAGTTTTAAATTTTAGAACAATGGTTTAACCCACATGAGGGAGAGTGTTCGAACAATGGTCAAATGACTGAATTCACACTTTCCTAATACTTTAAACTTTTGGGACAAATGGTAATTTAATAATAAAAAACCAATAAATAAATCCCCTCAAAGTAACATACCAAAAACAGCACCATCAGTACTCCACATCACATGGTTTACATATAATCATAATTATTGGCCAATGACGCCTATCATCTAGTGAAATAGAGATTATTATCCTCATAAATTTTCTTGGCGCATATTCTCCAACTTAAAAAATTATATACTAGTTATGTCAGTCTGTGTAGATATTTGTCAAACTTCCAAGGCCATTGAACAGACTCGAATGTCCCAAACATTGAAGTTTTGAGAAACAAGCCTCTCCCTCCTACCTACTTCCCAAATTGTGATATCACCAATATTCATTCCAGCTGAATTTGATAGAACATAAAACACATAATAGAACAGAATTTTAGCTAAAACAACTACCCCTTGACTACCTCATAGTATAGAAATTTGAAGATGTATAGTACCAACAGCAGAAGCAGCAAGAGCTTACCAAGAAGCAAGGTTTGTTGCAATGGATGAAAATTTATGGTGTTTGACAGCAGAGCCCTGATTCAAGTTGACAATGACAACAGCAAGACATTGGAGGACTCAGATGGGATGAGAGTCTTTAGAGGCCCCCACCTTCTTCACAAAATGCTTGTGATAATGTGGCAGGAGAAAGTCCGGTAGACTGCTGATAATGTCAATATCATTGTCATATAAGACACATCATGGAATTAGAAAATATTAAAAATAGAGGTGGCATAGATTATGCTTTATTTTAGCAATACAAACATGAAACTGGAACATTTATTAGAAGTATTCAAGTACAAAGCCTTGGCAAAGCCTAAAAAAAATTCTTTGATAAAATAATGAAACCCCTATCCTTAAGTCTTACTATCATGATAAATATGGATCTGACATAGACTAGAAGTATTGGAGGTTTTCAATTATCTGAAATATGCAAGAATACAGGTTTATTGACCAAATCGGAATCTAAACTAGCCGTAACTTAGGAACCTTAATCATTAATTTAGTTATAAAGCATGGATACTTTTCACATATCTTAGAACCTATATTTCACCAATAATATTGGTCAAGTCACCAGGTTTAATTGAAAGCTTGGTCATTAAGAATTGTCACTTACTACTTCTCACAAACAACTAGGCAAATTTTTATAGGGAACTAAACATTCAAATTGGTAGGCAAACAATAAGTGGAGCTTGATTTTAACAAAAAGGTCTGGATGATGACAGAATCACTATCATTGTAACCAGAACTTTGGTATATACACTATTTTGAGAAGATCAACCTATTAAGGTTTATCTTCTGTCTTATAAGATATTGTCTCTATTAAGTCCGTTAAAATCAAACATACTTCTAAATTAGATTATAGCCAGGAATATAGAAGTAGAACTGGGTGCAAAAGTTGTGGTGGAGTGGGTGTCTGATCCTTCTCTTGTGAACATTGCTCATTCTGCTCTCATTTCGAATTGCAGGAATTTACTGGGACTATGATTCCAAGAGTAAAGATTAAGCATTGCTTAAGGGAAGCTAACTAGTGTGCAGATCTTCTTGCAGCAGCTAGATTTTACGCTTTTTGATGTTCCCCCTTCGGATATTAAGTTTTTGTTGTATTTTGATTGTATGGGCAGATTCTCTGAGAGGATTTGCCTTATTTCCTTTTAGTTGTTTTAATATAGCAGCGTTTATTAGCACCCAAAAAAAATTAATTCAAAAATGGTGAAAGTGATTTTGTATCATCAACACATCCATCAAGACTAAAGTCCAGTTTAATATATTAAAAGTCATTGCAACATGTTACCCATAAACCGTGAGAAAATAGGTTGTAAAGGATTTTGAATGTACAATAAAAGCATTGCAACTATTATGGTTGTAAAGGATTTTAAATGTGAAATAATATATTTTATATATATTAGTAAACTATATCAGATATGACTACAAAATAATTTAAATAATTAGTTTTTCTTTTTTTGAGAAAGATTTAAATAATTAGTTAATTACTACTCATTTTTGTATATGCATTAATACTTAGAAAAATGATATGTCCACAACATAAATACTTAATACTATGCTAATAACATAAAAACTTACTCCACATCATAATCATAAAGGTAAACACAATAAGCAATAGTAATAAAATTAAATTATTGGATTAGATTTTTTTTTTTTTTTTTTTTAAGCAATAGTCATAAAGTCCAATTAAGTTCTTAATGTCCATACTGTTCAATAATGAGTACCACAATAAATTTCTGAAAATGGCATTTGTGCAATAGTTTTATTAAAAAGAAACATATACGATACCAAAAAAAGAAAAAGAAAAAGAAATCTGTAAGAGGGAGAGTTGGTGACTTATAAAGAATTCAAATAAAGAGGGTCCAAATTCCTGAAAGCCAACATTTGATTTCTGAGTGAGAGTCCTCACTCACCATTAGAGGGTCGTACTCTCTTAGTCTTAGGGGGTGGTATGTGAGTAGAGCTACCTCCATTCTCATCATCACGACTTCGCTTAATTTTGATATCCTCTTCAAAATGATCAACGACCTCATTATTAGGAATGATGCTGCTACCGCGCTCTCTCTGACCCAAGCTGTGTATCAAATCTTCCATTTCTTCCTCGTATATCACATGGGCCCCACATTTCTTTATCTCCATCACGCTTGGATCGAATGGTTTGAATTCAATCTCAAGTTGACAGCTGGATCCATCAGCAATTTGATGAAGAAATTCTGTTGAGGCATATATTTTGATGAAGCAATCAGGGACCAAATACATGAACCAACGACGATCCGATTCAACCCTATCAATCTCCGAAAAACAAACAAACGGAATAAACCTAAAGCCTTTTCCATTGGCTTTAAAGTAACAAGAAAGAAGGACATAATCACGATGGTAATGTCGACGATGCTGGTGGGGTCCAAAAACAGCGCAGAGAGCAATCCCTCTAAATTGTTTAAATAAATATGGAAGCACTTCCAGATTTATTGAAGCCCCCACACTTTGATGCCTAAACCAGTTCGGAACTTCACTTCCAGGAATTACAACTTCAAATCGTCCTTTAATAGTTGACTCTCGATAGAACAATTCCTGAAACATAAAAACCAACCATGACTCACCAAAAAAAAAAAAAAACATGATCTTTAAAGCTGGCTGAGAGAGAGACCTGAAAATATTCTCTTAGCATTCTAGTGAACAAGTCACAGGGGCCTTGATTTTCAACAAATTGGAAACAATTGAGAAGATACAAAGAACAACTTGAATCTTCTTCTTTCATTTTAACTGGTAGTAAAGATTCCAATGAGGTACATCCATTTGCCCAAACTTGAATGAAAGAACTCATCAATTGAAGCTCCGGCAACAATTGAAGACTCTTGCAATTCTCCACCCAAAATTTTCTCAACTTAGATAGTTGATTAATGCTTTCAGGAATGAAAACAAAATTATTTCCACTTAGATCTAATTCTTCTAAAGAGGACAAACAGCCAATATCACTGGGGACTGCTTGAAGATTGCAGTTCCTTATATTCAGTCTAGTTAATGAACACAAACCTGTTAGAGAAGGCAATACCAAGCCCATGAGATCTGGAGTTTTTGTCATTAACAGAAAATTAAGCGGCTTCTTCCATGACCATTTACATCCTTGGAAAGATGGTATTTTGAGATTTTTTAAGCAAAAGATGGAGGAAGGTGGCTCTATCATAGCAGTTCCACTCATATCTAGTTCCTATAGGCCTTTTAGATTCCCCAAATTCATTGGTATATTGTCAAGTTTTAAGCAAGACAGAGTGAGAGTTTTTAGAGATGTCAAACTACAAATGGCTTCAGGAAGACTTGAAAGATTTTTGCAGTTTGTTAGATCCAATTTGATAAGCCCAGTTAACTGCTCCATTGATGATGGTAGATCTCTTATACCAGTACCACTCATGTCTAGTTCCTTTAGGCCTTTAAGATTCCCCAAATTCTCTTGCATTTTGTGAAGTTTTGAGCAACCAGATAGAGTGAGAGTACTTAGAGATGCCAAACTAAAAATAACTCTCGGAAGACTTGAAAGCTTTTCGCAATTTGTTAGATCCAATTTGATAAGCCCAGTTAACTGCTCCATTGATGATGGTAGATCTTCTATAGCAGTCTCATCCAAATAAAGTTCTAGCAAACGTGACATATTCCCCACAATTTCTGGAAACTTCTTCAGCTTTGAACAACCTGAAAGATTAAAAATTTCAAGAGATTCCCAGCTGATCTTGTCTGGAAGGCTTTTAAGACATTTGCAATTGTTCAAATCCAACAAAATAAGATGTTTGAGATCTCCAAGGGATGCGTGAATCGTGGACAAGTTTGTGCAACCTTTGAGAATCAGCTTCTCAAGATTTGGGACTCTAGCAAAATCCAGGATCATGATCAACTCTCTAGAATCTCTGAGGTCGATGATTCTTAGCCACTCTAAACTCTGTTAGCATTGAAAAACAACCAAATAGAGAAAATTCAACGATTATGAACATGATTTTTACCACCAAAAAAAAAAAAAAAAAAAAAAAAACTACTTGTTTCACATGAGTAAAGTTCTTTACCCAGTTTCCCTCCCATAGTTGTTTGATAAGGCTACGAGGCATAATGAGTTCAACAAGCTTGTCAGGACTGAAATTTTTTGGCATGAATTTTAAAGGACATTCATGCCAATCCATAAGACGTAAATCACTTGAAAGAGAATTAAGTCCTTGAGGAAGGCCCACTTTACAAATTTTAAGCAATCTTAGATTTCTCATCTCTGAGAAGGTTTCAGCATTCAAGTCCTCTACTTTTTCTTCAATGTTCAAGTCCTCTACTTTTTCTTCAATGTTCAAGTCCTCTTCTTTTGAAGGGGTGTTGATGAATATGCCTTCAACTTTTTTAGTTCCCTAGTAACCAACAAAAAAAAAAAAAAGAGTAATTGCATTGGAAGTTATTAAAAAAAACTTCAATGAATCTCACACACACACACACACTCATAACAAAGTTTAAGATTATGCATAATCAACTTACTTCATTATCTTTTAGTACTCGAAGGATATCCTGCTTCAACCACAACCTACTGCGTTCACCAGGCTCGTCAGGAGATTCACGACGAACAATTTCCTTACCCAATTCTTGTATTAAATCATGCATCCACAATGTTCCATTTGAGATAATTATAAGATATTTTTCCACAAGAACATCTATCTCAATGATTGGCTTATAATGGGGAGTTCGTAGTACGTTTGCTACACGATCTTTAGTCATTCCTTTGAAGAAACAAGCAATATCTAAAAATATTTGTTTCTCTGTTGTCTCTAGGCCATCAAAACTTATTTGGAGCACATCCATGATATCCCTTTTAGGAGTTTCTTTTAGTCGACCTAGGACAGATTCCCATGCATCTAGATTTCTGCGAAACATGAAGGAGCCCAATACTTTGAGTGCTAAAGGAAGGCCTTGAGCATAATATACAAATTCTTTAGATAGCACCTCGTAACCTTTTAAAGGATTGTCCTGCTTGAAGGCTTTCAGACTAAAAAGCTTAAGAGCTTCATCAAAATTCAAAATCTCAGGCTTGTATATTTTTTCTTCAACCACTTCATGTGTGATCAATAGATGTTGATTTCTAGTTATTATAATGATCACACTCCCTCGACCAAACCAACTTTGCTTGCCTACTAATGCTTCTAATTGTTTAGGTTGATCCACATCATCAAGAATGACAAGAACCCTCTTATGACATAATCTATTCCTTATCAAATTGATTCCCCGTTGAACATTCGAAATATCAATATTTTTTTCAAACAAGACATCAGAAAGAAGTTGTTTTTGTAAACTAACTAGACCATCATTTTGACTTCTTTCTCTAACATTTTCAAGAAAACTGCTGCCAGCAAAACGATAACAGATTCTATCATACAGGATTTGTGCAATAGTTGTTTTACCGATTCCACCCATTCCCCAAATCCCTATAAAGTGAACATCATTCAACCCCATGCTTAAATATAAATTCTTCATTTCCTCCACACGAGATTGTATTCCAACAAGATCCTCACGAACTGAGTGTGAATAATGCAAGCCATCAATTAATTTTCTGACAATCTCTTCAATAATTGTTGACTCCTTCCTGCCAGGAATACAGAACCATAATTTTTTTAGTCAAGATAGGCCATAACAAGACAGAATGATCAACAAGTGTACTATTTAGATTCGTTCATTATAGAAAATGGAGCTCTAAGTTCCATAATATGAAAAACATATGATAAATTGTGAATTGGCAAAATAAATTTTGTACTACATATTTGGGCTGCTGTAGAAAACATAAAATAGTAAGCCATTGTTTAAGAGGGGAAAAAAAGATCATCATTGGGTGGAAGTCATCTGTGTAGTGGTACCTCACCATTAAAACTACAGTGCACGTATAGTGGTCTTAGTCAGGAAGAGTTGGAAGGTAGCTTTTGCCTTTTAAATCTGGAATTAACAACTTCCAATTAAACTTCAAAAAAGCAACATTTCAATTTTACGTGATTCTTCATTTGTTGTAACTATTCTTCATTACAACTTGCATGTCATGTTATATTTTATCTTGACTATATTTCTAATTCATCTTTTGGAACTCTTCGGGCTTTCATTGCTTGGTTTAGAAAATAGAAAAATAAAGAAAAGATGCCTGTGATCCCAAACAAATGTAGTTTAAATTATTGTTTCTGCAGAATGAATATAGGTTCTTGCTTTCAAAGAAAGGAGCTTGCCTGCCCAGAGGTAGGAGCCTTTGTGCAATTCCTGTACTTTCTGAGTGTAATTGGGCATGGAATAAAGTTTCAAGATTGAGGTCAGTAACAACACATTCTTGAGGAGTCATATAGAGAATGGTGAGGCATTGAGGGCATGTTCTATGGACTTCTAGGGAATCCGAGATTCTAGCTGTGATTAGTGGAAATGGGAAAAGGTCCAAATATATAAATCTATATATTTGGTCAGTTGTACTCTTTCAATACTGACAAATTCAATTGCACAGCTACTTATGAAGCCATCAGATAGTCTCATTTAATTCTAGATTAATGGAAAAATATTTGGTTTTCAAATGCTTAAGCATTCATTTATAGCTTAGTTTATTATCTAATAAAAAAAAAAGGAAAAAAAGATCAATACACAAGTAACAAGTTCAGTGGGGAAAGAATGGAAACGCTATTCTCATTTTTATGCCTACAATTCACAAGACATATTTGGAAAATTGACTTGAATTGTTGATCAGTATGCTGACATATTGATGATTGGGAAGCAGAATTCAGATGGGTTATACAAGGCAGCAGCTTTGGTCTACACTTCTAGTAGTTGCCTAAGCTGCTAATATTTATTATATATATACTAGAAACAAATCAGAGATATCATGCTGCGAATTTTAAAGGTGAAGAAGCCGTTTTCAAAGCCATGAAGAATGATATATAATTTGGATTCACCTCTTGCAAAAAATGTTAACGGGAGACGCACAAAGAGGAAAATAAGAGTTCCAGGAATTATGATATTTAAGTTACTAACTGCTGCTTAAGATTGTGCTCCGTGTGTACAGCTTAAGCTGCTTGTTTTGATCTATTATTTGTTCAATTCATCAGTTGTATTAAAAGATAAAATCAATCATTTCAAAAAGGAAATTAAGCTTGCTTAGGCTCTGTGTTGATATAAAGTAACTTTTTTTTTTTTTTTGAGAATCCACTAGTAACTAATCTTTTTTTTTTTTTTTTTTTTTTTTTGAGTAAGACACTACTAACTAATCAAGTAGCTAATATTTGAGTAATGGACACAACTTAAGTATTAAATTCAGCGATCCATGATTAGATTTCTTTTCTATCTGGCTGAGTATATATATTAAATAACATAACTTGAAAAAATTTATTTGGCCAAGTGAAATAAAGCAATGATGTATAATATTCTGAAAGTGTGCAAAAGAAATTCTTACTCATTCCGTGTATCCCATCCAGAGAGATTGGCAACTTGAGTCAAAGCAGCTCTCCGCGATTGCAACTTCTCTTCGTTCTTCATAAGTTCATGTTTTGCAAAGGCCTCTGCAAAACTGCCCGTCTGTTTTCGTACATCAGATGGATCCACACCATAAAAAACAGGCAAAACTCCTAGCCCAGCCTTTTCCTTGCACTCAACAATCTTTACAAGTTCATCTAAGCACCAAGACGAAGTCGCATAGTTTCTTGATAGAACAATGATTGCGAACTTCGACTTTTCTATAGCATTCAAGAGCTCCGTGGAAATGGTTGTTCCTTTCTCAAGTCTTTCATCATCTTTAAAAGTAGAAATTCCTTTTCGATCCAAGGCAGCATATAGATGGTCTGTGAAGTTATTGCGGGTGTCCTCACCTCTGAAACTGAGGAAAACATCATACTCCCATTTGGGCAATGAAGAAGAAGAAGCTATTTCAGAGGTTATGGAAGCCATTGGAAACTTACAAAGCTTCAGTGTGTGTGATATCAGCTGTGGCTTTTGGTTAGAGTTATATTATCAAATGCTAGTTCCCTTGTAAAGACTCAAAAAGAGAGAACGAGTAATTTAAGTCTTCTGCGATTTTTATTTTATTTTTCCTAATTCCTTTTAGCTTTTTTGTATCTTGTAACTTTCAGGAAACTTTGAGGAAATTTCGTAAGAAAATATTATACAACTGTAAAGTGTAAACACAAGATGCCTTTATTTCCCACTTCCACCACCCACCGTCCCACACTATCAAAAGAAGAGAAGAAAGGCGCTAAAGTGCTCTATCGAAAAAGAAAGTGTGAAGATATGAAATTCTCTATTTTCTTGTAAAGATATATACGTTTCTTTGGGCAATCAAGTCAACAAAGCTGCCATAACTACTGTTTGAGGCATCATTAAAAGTAGAATAAAGTATGAGTACTTGAGTAGATATGTGCTCTTTTTTTTTTTTTTTTGGCCGAATGAGTAGATATGTTCTCTTACTGCAATGCCTTTAATTGATTCTCCTACTTCATAAAATGAGAAAGAATCCAAAGTTGAATTGAGCCAAAAGCATACTCTTTGTACAAAATTTATAAAGTTATTCTCAGGGTTTCTTTGAAATAGGTATTTTGAATAATTGATTGATTGAGCTTGCCGGACAGTTAGTAGAGCTCTTAGGATTTGAATCCGGTTTAATAGGCTAAAATAGTCATTGGACATGCAATTATCCCTTGATTAGTGTGAGATATAAAAGTTAAGATGGTAAAAGAAAAAAAATAACCTTTTATTTTTTCATTATTCTTTTAACTTTTTACTTTTTTTACCGTTTAATTTTTACATCTCACATCACAAGATAATTGCATAGTACAACAGTCCTAGTACAACAACCCTAATTAGGACTATTACATTGACCTAAGGCTAAATCCGAGCTTCTAAGCCTATTGGGAGTCTTTGTTTATTTTTCTTTCTTTTAGATGGAATTTGAATCGTAGGCTTTCTGTCTTATCCAACAAGCTGATAATCCTTTTCATTTTAAGAGGGTTCTTCAATTGACTATTCCTTTTTCGAAGTGTGAAAAACTAGTGATAATCGCAAAACATTAATATGATTTTGATCTTGTCCCTTTCTTATGTGGAACTGTTCAATAATATATTCATTTGTACCTAGAGGTCCCATATTTAAGAGCTTTTCATTTTCCATGAATTTTCTATCGTGCCCTTTTACACCCCTTTTTTTTTATTGCTAACAATAATTTCATTTTTTTTTTAATAATATGAACAATTTCACAAAAGTACAAGGAGTAGCATTAATAAACAATATTTATGTCTAAGGAAAAAAATCCTTATCCAATTAATTAGTAAGAAGAAATTTCCTTAGGTATATTCATACTATTTGTTTTTTATGTAATGCTGGGCTTCTTTACTTTTTCATAGTTGTCAGTTTATTTTAACTCATAAATCTTGTAATTTTTAGGTTCACATAAGAAGCTAAGTCTAATTGACAATAAATTCTGTGTGGATAATGAATGTCCATCCCCAATAACTAATGAATATAAAAACTCTCATTTTTCCTCAAAAAATAGTTATGAGCTCCTAAACAAAATTGAATTGATAACAAATTTTTTTTTTTTGGTTTTTAATTTGTGTAATATATACCTACTTTTCAATTCAAGGCTAGAAAAATACCAAAATTGTGGTCAAGTTCATTGTTAGGAATAGCTATAATCTTTAGTCAGTACAACTCAATAAGGCAAAAACTCAAGGTGTACGTACCATTCGTCCGATTCAATGCATTCTCAATAAGGCAAAAACTCAATTGCTAGAGACATTATTGTGTTAGTAATGTGAACAGGTTTGATACTGCTTTAGATCTGATGTAATGAAAATGGATTTGAGAATGCCTCCTGTACCAATTTCTTAGTACTACTCTATTTGTATTCTCCAATTTCATAGTGGAATTTTCTATGCAACATCTTTCTCAAGCCCAACATAGTACTACTCCTGGGTTAGCTATCTTTATGTTAACTGTTCCTCATGCAGAGAGCTTTATAATGAAGCTGTGTGTTAAAGCTCTAGGTGTGCCTACTATTACTTATGACATGGCTGTCCAGACTCGTCTTCTTCACAAGCTTGGTGAACCAATCATCCTTTTTGGAGAAAAGGAGATGGAAAGGCATGAGAGGTTGTTGACGATTATGGGAAACTGGATGCTGAAGGGCAGTTATTGTTGAATCTCCTCATGAGGAGGAGGAAGAGGATGTGGCTTTTGCTACAAAAGCAAATGTTGAGGAAGAAACTATTTATTATCCCTTTTAAACACAAGGCACTTTGGCTCTCAAGAATGCTAGAGTTGATATTGCAAAGTACTCTCTTCCGCAGGCAGCTTCGTGTATTACACTTGCGCAGAGGAAAAGGAATGATCTAAATGAAGATATGGATGCAGATGCAGAGTTGGATTGGGGTCTGAAGCAGGAATAAGGGATTTTTATTGGGGATCACTGGCCACTCTTTGGTTGCTCATTCTCAAGACATGGAAAACTGCTCTTGGCTACCAGCTCTTTAAGTGGCATTACTAAGCTGTGGAGCATAAATCATGTTAAAATGGTTCCTACATCAAAGGGACACAGAGCTTGAAATGATTTCTGCATTGAATGCATATGAAGTGTTAGTCCACATTGAACTTTTTAACTATGTCTCACTTATATTGGGGAAGTTGAGCAAGAAAACTTGTAAGGGACCTTGCGAAGAGAACTAAATTGAGATCACAGTGTTTTGCACACCGTGTAAGATGGAAGATTATTTTAAGGCACTCCAAAAGCAGTGATGTTTGGCCGGTTTGGCGATTTGAGAGGCAATCTTTATACCTTATAGAAGTGGGTTTGGCGATTTGAGAGGCAATCATTATACCTTATAGAAGTGGCTGCAATCTATCGGGAACCAAAGAAGCCGAGTTGGCTGATATTGTTTCTGATACGGGGGTTCTAAAGAGTCAGACACAAGTTATGTTTCAAGACCATTGACCAAAAGCTATTCAGGGAATCGAGTGCTTAGTAGAAAACTCCTACATACTGGTCGAGTGAAATTTTGTGACAACAATAGCTTGGGACCTAGCAAGTTTTGAAAATTTGGTGCAAAGCGGCTTTGCAACCACAACTTTTCACATTACAAAACACTAGTCAAATGTAACTTGTGTGCCATGTTTGGAGACATCAGCTGCTTTAGAGAATTTCTTTTTCCTGTCCAAGTAGCAAGAGGTTAGTTAGCTAGTAAATTATGTGGATTCTTTCACTAACACAATCATTATTTGTTCTTTTTCCTTATTAGTATTGATCTTCATCCTGATACTTAGAAGTTTCAGTCATTGAAAATTCTTGACAATGATTTCAACTTCACCATTTTTTCCCTTCTTTTTTTCATTAATCCTTTATGAGAACCCAAAATCATGAGAATTTCTGTAAACAAATAAAAGAATGTGCCTCAAATTTATTTTATCATCTATTCCTGTTAAATTTCATTTTGATAAGTTGTCAAGTCACACATAGATAAGATATACCCTGTTTGATGATCTTTCTATATGGTGGAGTCACGGAGCAATAGTAACAACCCACATCAAGTTTCTTTGCCTAAAATATACTGCCTTTTGATAATAAAAAGTTGAGGGATGAAACCACGCGGACCAGTGGACTCTTCAACCAAATTTTTGTTTTTTTTCCAATCCATAACCTTTTTCTTCAATTTCTTACCGATGTCATCCTCCATCAACTCTCTCAAAATTTTATCCTTTTTTTTTTGTCTTCCATCGTTATCAATTTCCATGCGAATGCCCTATCCATTGCAAGTATTCTTGCAATTTGTTTTCTGTTGCCCATAGAATAGTCAACAAGGCATGAAACATTTAAGTTCGCTTTAGCAGAGACTTAATTTAATACACAGAATCCTGACACCCAGAAATTAAGGCATTGTAGTGTTTAAGTCGTTGCTCAAATATTGCGTTGCTCACACCCGGCCAATCACTTGCAAATGAAGCCTTAATGAGGACAAACTGATGCAACAAAACCTAAAATGCCCCACCTGGTTAAAGAACCTGAATTTAAGTACTCAACTTAATGAATTTAACAGACACATCCTCTCAAATTACATGAAAATAATTAACACAACATAATAAAAATCCCTATTGCATAATAAAGTCCTTGACTTCTAGAATTTCCTAACTAATAAGAGCTTGAAAATGAGTCCTCAACCTCATGAACTTACAAACAAACATACCTTTCAATAAAAGCCCCATGAACTACAAGTCTTCTATCATCTGGAGGTATCAACTGCATAATTTTCAATAGAACGCAAAAGTAGACCATCAGCATTTGCAAGTATTTTGATTCCATTCTCTCTTGTTGATACTGCGAGCAGTATCCCTTCCTTGTTAAATCAAATGCAAGGAGAAGACTAAAAGATATTCATGGAAAAGCTTGTTTGATTATAAGAAGGGCTTCAAAATACTTCCAAGCACATCAAGAAAAGGGCTTCCATGGGCATTACCGGTAATCCACCCTCTAAAGCAGTAGTTGTAAAGATGTTAACATCGTCCATGTCCCAAAATTTTATTTGAAACTGATCACCGGTAGCTAGGAACGGGTTCTTCATTGTATCAAATTGCACAAGCCCCACAGACCCCTTCCAAAGACCATTATATACACGCTTGATAGCCCCCTCACTTTCATTCTATTCAGCAAAGTGTGATTCCCCTTCTTCACTAGTCCCACATGAGAATAGCCTATAATGCCCACAATAAAAGAAATATGATATAAAGCTTGAGCAATTGCCCAATTACAGTGAAAAATTTAAGGAAATAAATAGTTGGATAAGTAATGTAATAAAACATCCTTACTACCTTGTCCTGTCAGAACTGTAAGCCATTGTCATGCAAGATTGGCCTGGAGCATCACAGTCGATTCTTGAACCCAAATTATCATATAACCAAGCCTTAATTTTCCCATTGATATCTGCTGAAAATATGAACTGTAGGAAGCAAGAAAACATTCAATGATCTAAACCAAATCAGCACAGCAGGAGAAGCCGGAAGGGTTGGGGGGGGGGGAGGGGGTGTAAGCAAGTGGCAACCCTACGGATTATTAGGGTGTGACAATTAAGATTCACATTTCCCATTTTTTTCCAAAAGCAATTTAGAGTTGCAAGGAAAAAAGTGGAAAAGAATAATGCCATTTTTTGTTCCAAGAAAATAGCAATATATATATATATATATATACACCATAATACTTCAGATGGAAAGAAGAAAGCTCAAATGTTAATTTGACAAAACAAAAGCAATGAACAAAGGGAAGAAAGAAATCTTTCGCCTCAAACTCTTTTTGCAAAACCGTATCCTGATTAATGCATGAGCCCCCTATGCAAGCATAGCCTTAGTGTATAATAAGTGCACCAAAATATTTAGGTAAAGCTGCTAAGCTTAACAATAAAATAGCCTAAAACTCTGGCTGAGGCATGAGTTACAAACCTTGAATGTCTCTCAAGAAAAGTTAAAGAAAACTGTCAACTAGAAAACGTGCAAATAAAACAACGGAATACCTGAATGTTTTCCTTATGATGAGGGAACACGGAGTAAACAAGTACTTCATGCCCTACAAACATGCACAGCTTATTACCAGTGACAGCATCCCACCCCTGCACAGAAATGAACTTTCAGTCTTTCACAATGCAGTCCAGCCTCATTATTATACTGAGAATATGCCAAGTAAAAAAACCTTAATGGTCTTGTCCTCTCCAGAAGTTATGATGCATAGTTGTCTGCTGGGATGTAAAAAGGCAAGATCACTAACCATACCGACATGAGCGTCAATCAGAAGAAGATTTCATGGCAGAAGCACAATTATTAACAAAAGGAGCTAAAAGAACCAGTTAGCATCATATTTTTATAATGACTGAAAACTATATGAGTACACACACATACACACACACACACACACATGTATAAACAAACCTCCAGGTGGTTGCACAAATCATTACCACCATGATAGGAACATATCTGCACTATATGTTTCAAATATGCAACACCCAAATGGAAAGCAGGAAAGTTCATCAGAGATGCAAATTGTTTCACAAGAATATAACCCTTTTCTGCCCTGTTTTATGATTGTAAAAGAGCCTTACTAAATGTCCTATTGTTGAAAAAGAAAACTCAAATGCTGAAAATAAAAATGCAATATGTTATTATTCACATATCTGTTATATCTGGTTATAAATTGAACAATCCACAGAGGCCTCTGACTGGTTAACAAAATGCTTGTGAAAATGGCGTCCCGGATTGGGAGAAAGGAGAGGATGTGGCAAAGGAGACAGTCTGGTAGATTTCTGATAATGTCAATGTCAATGTCGTCCTTGTCAGTGTAATTTCTCTACCTCTCTCTCCTTTCCACTCTCTCTGCTCTTTCAATTCTCTGCTTCTCTATCCTTTCCATTCAATTGGCTGCTTCTAATTCCAAGCTATGTTTCTTCTAAATGAAAATTTGAGGGAAGGAGTGATTAAGTGAAGGGTGTGAATTCTTTTTTTATTATTTATTTTTAATAATTCAACACAGACTGCGCCTGCGGCTGCAATTATACATAAAAGAGACTAAAATATGATCAAGAAATCTGTACTAAGCATATGCATAGACGTCAGTATCTCAGACTACAAAAAAAAATGTATGATAGGCACACAAAAAAAAAAAAAAAAAAAAACACAACAGACATGCTTTAGACCTAAGCGAGAACTTCCACAGAAGTCATCTTTTCCGCTAGATTCAGAAATGTCAATTGACCATATGCAAACCTCAATAAGAATTTTAGCTCCCAAAATATTCTTCTGAAATTTTGATGAATATTCTTCAGGAAATCAAAAGCTTTAGTGTGTTTGTGGACTTCGACTAATAAAAGAGACTAAAATATGATTGAGAAATCTGTACTAAGCATACGCATAGACGACAATATCTCAGACTACCAAAAAAATGAATGATAGGCACAAGAAAAAACATGTACACAACAGACATGCTTTAGGCCTAAGTGAGAACTTCAAAAATAGTCATCTTTTCCTCTAGATTCAGAAATGTCAACTGAACATATGCGTTGACGTCAATAAGAATTTTAGCTCCTGAAATATTCTTCTGAAATTTTGATAAGAATATTCTTCAGAAAATCAAAAGCTTTAGGTTTCTGTGGACTTTCAACTAATATCAAGTGCTTGTTCCAGCAATTGAACAAGAAGCACCAAAGGTGCTAATTATCGGTCCCTAAAAATAAACAATGTAATTAAGAAGCATGTACACATTTGAAGTTCCTATAAAAGTTAAAAGAAAGTAGTACCTTTTCAATAGTTGCAGGAGCCACTCTGGAGGTACCAACAGCTTGATTTTCAATACAACGTAGAAGCCATACACCATCAGCATTTGCAAGTATTTTGATTCCATTCTCACTTGTTGATACAGCAATCCCTTCCTTGTTAAATCGAATGCAAGGAGCAGCCTAAAAGATATTCAGGGTAAAGACTGTTAAATTATAAGAGCTTCAAAATACTGCCAAGCACATCTAGAAAAGGGCTTCCCTGGGCATTACTGGTAATCCACCCTCTGCAGCAGTAGTTGTCAAGAGGTAACTATTGTCCATGTCCCAAAATTTTATTTTGAATGCATCACCGATAGCCAGGAACTGGATCTTCATTGTATCAAACGGCACAACCCCCACGGACCTCTTCCAAAGACCATGATATACATGCTTGATAGCCACCTGATGTTCATCCAATTCCAAAAGGTATGATCGTCCTTCTTTATTAGTCTCACATATGAACAGCCTTTAATGCACACAATAAAAGAAACATGAGTGATCGCCCAATCGTAGTGAAATTTTGATAGAAATAAACAGTTAGAACAGTAGTAAAACATCATTACTACCTTTTCCCGCCAGCACTGAAGGCCATTGTCTTGCAACATTGGCCCCATGTGCGACAGTTAAGTAGTTGATTTAAGCGATCATCTAACCAAGCCTTAATTTTCTAATCAATATCTGCTGGATAGATGAACTGTTGGAAGCAAGAGAACCTTCAATATTTTAGCTTATTTTATTTATATTTAAAAAAGAATAATGAAAAAAAGAAGATAATTTCTTCTATCAAAGGAAAGAAAAAACACAATTTTCTTCAATCATTTTCCTTGCATTTGTGAATCAGTAGAATGGAGTAGATATCCCTATAAGCATTCCCATCTACCCACAAAACTGGGATTAAAATCCCATTGCATCCCATTCTCGAAATATCCTCATTCACCAAGTTGTAGGCATATTTTTAAAATGGCTAAAAAAGCCGTGTAATAAAAGTTTCTTTATTTCTTTTTCACTGTTTGGTTCTTTCCCCATGCAACAAGGAAAGTTTTTGAAACCCATTTTCTGATTTTTGAGCAGCAGCATAAAGTCATGTGTGCTGTTGATGGAAGGAAAGGGAGATGTACAAGTCAAGATTGCAAGAGCTGTTCCCACAGAAATCATGGAGTTTACCAGATTACATGACTAAAAATGATAGCCCAGACCATGAATCCCGTTTCACAGCCACTATCACGCTCTATAATAATAAACCAAATCCACAGTGGCAAACCTATCCTTAGGATATGACAATTAAGCTTTTACATTTTCCATTTTTTTAAAAACACAATTTAGATTGGTAAGGAAGAAAGTAGAAATGAATGGTGCCATTTTTAGCACCAAAAAAATTGCAATATATATTGACCATATGGGTTATTAATGAAAGAAAGGGTGGTAGTTCAGATGGAAAGAAGAAAGCTTTATTTGACAAAACAAAAGCAATGAAGAAATCTATCACCTCTTAACACTTTTTGATAAAGCTTGTTCTGATTAATGCATGAGCCCCCTGCAAGCATAGCCAAAGTGTAAAATAAATGCACTGAATAATATCTTGAGCCTAAAGCTCTGGCTGAGGCATGAGAAACAAGCCTTTGATGTCTCTCATGAAATGTTAAAGAAAAACTGTCAACTACAAAAGTGCAAATAAAACAACTGAATACCTGGATTTTCTCCTTATTATCAGGGCACACAGAGTAAACTGGTGCTTTATGCCCTTCAAAAGTGTACAGCTTATTACCAGTGACAGCATTCCATAGTCCACACCTGCACAAAAATGTTTTTTCACAAAAGCAGTCCAATATCGTTATTAGACAGAAAGAATATGCCAAGAAAAGTAAACCTTAACAGTTTTGTCCTCTCCACAAGTTATGATGCAAAGTTGTCTGTTTCAATGTGGAAAGGCAAGATCATTAACCTTACTGCTTGAGTGTCAATCTATAAAAACTAAAAATAAATAAAAAAAATCATGGAAGATACACAATTATAAACAAAAGGGGCTAAAAAAATCCAGTTAGCACTTAGCATTAAACTTTAAGAATCACTAAAAACTATAAGAGTGTCCGCACACACACAAGCACACAAAGACACAAAGATGTGCGTGTGTCTGAATTAACACTACATATATATAAACAAACCTCCAGGTGGTTCCGCAAATCATCACCACCATGATAGTAATATCTCAGCACATTATGTTTTGAATATGCAACGCCTGAAATGGAATGCAGGAAAGATCATCAGAGATGCAAATTGTTTCTCAAGAATATCAATCCCATACTTTAGGCCCTACTTATTAACGGAAAGTTTGGACTCACCCATGATGGACAGCATTAGAACAATGGTCAAATGATTAAATTCACACTTTCCTAATAGTTTAAACTTTCAGGACAAATGGTAATTAAAAAATAAATAAATCCCCCCAAAGTAACATACCAGAAAGGGCACCATTAGAACTCCACATCACACGGTTTACAGATGTAGTATAATCATTGGCCAATGACGCCTATCATCAAGTGACCTAGAGATTATTAGCCAAATAAGTTTTCCTAGAAATACTCCAATTTAAAATTTTATGTACAAGTCTGTTTCGGTCTGTGTAGATATTTGTCAAACCTGCAAGGCCATTGAACAGGCTCCAACATCCCAAACATTGAAGCTTCAAGAAACAAGCCTCTCCCTCCTACCTACTTCCCAGATTGAGATATCACCAACATTTGTTCCAGCTAAATTTGATAGAACATAAAACAGATAATAGAACAAAACCTTAGCTCAAAGAAATAAAAGTATAGGCAGTAGCGAGAGCTTATACCAAGAAGCAAAGTTTGTTGCAATGGATGAAAATCCATAGTGTTGACAGCAGAACCCTGATTCAAGTTGACGACAACAGATTTTGGTGGAGTCAGATGGGATGAGAGTCCTAAGAGGCCCTCACCATCTTGACAAAATGCTTCTTTTCTGAATTCTTTTTTTATTCATAATTCAGTAGTTATACAAGAAGTTTGCAAAGAAATTATGGAATGCCTAGTAATCAATTCAACCCAAGATGGAAAAGTGGATTAATATGATAGGAATGAGAGCAGTGAGTCATGATAGGCACTAGCATGAGTGACCCACTTGTCTAAAACTGAAAAGAAAGCATTACTGAAACAAGGAAATGAGAATTAATAATGTTCTCTAAATCAAAAGGCAGAGACAGGAGATAATAACAGAGATGGGCACGAATAGATAAAGTGACTTTTTACGTTTTAGTGATGCTAAATACATTTTCAAATGGAAATATTTTAGCATATAGAGTTTTCATCGGTTTCAAAAATAAGTATATAGAGTTTTCAGAATACAATTTTCAATTTTAAAATATTTAAAATAAACATTCTAAAAACATTCCATGCTAAATATTTACAGCACGGTAAATATTTTGAAAAATTCAGACCTCACATTGTGTCACTAAAAACAACATTTTCTTAAAAATTGATGCTCATACCCAAATACCCAATACACACTTTTGCATTATAAGTTACCTAAAAATAAAGTTTTTCAACACACTTGTATGAAGTTTTTTTTCACATTGTTCTGAAAACAAAAACACCAATTCCTTTCGGCCTTTCCTAAAGGATGATTAGTTGATTACAATACCTCCCTTTTTTTTTTCAAAATTAAAATGTATGATATGTTTCTTTTAAAGAAAATGTAAATATATTAAGGTTATATGGAATAAGGCAACCACTATGAGAAGTTATTGTAATTCACATAACCCAAAAGCCAAAAAGTCTCACCAGGTTACTTATTAAATGAAATTGAACAAAAGATTAATCGATAGATAACTAAGCATAGTAGGCACCATGGAATTTACTTGACATACAAATCAGTCACATGATGGATCCAAAATCTTTTCTAAAATAAATCCAACTAGGAGGTTATACACAATTTTTTTTTTTCCTTTTACTCTATTCCTCCCGCTTTCAAAAGTCATAAGACATGCTGGATGGCATTCGCATGGATAGGTTATGTTAGTTGATTAGAAACTATAGATTAAAATTTCAAATTCTTAAAAAAAAAAAAATAATAATAAAGAACTAGTCAAAATAAAAATCTCCCAAGTCATCTTGATCTCCTCTCAAAAAATTAATAAAAGTTATCTTCATCAAATGGTCCATAATCAGAAATTTCTGCCATGATTCCGTAGTCATGAGTGGAATCATTGGGATGCCGCAAGTTTTTAATCCGTTCAACACATCTTTTTCCCAAATTTCCTGAGAGAGTGAAATTGAAACATTTCCTTAAGTCAAGTGATTCAAGGTGAGGACAACCGTCAAGTATGGCCTGCAAACCATCATTCGTCACCCTATTTCCATTAAGCCGGAAGTGGCGCAATTCGGGCATGTTCTTTGCAATAGCAAGTGCCTCGTCGTCATCATCAAACTCCTCATCATCCTCTATGCGAATGCGAGGTTGCCATCCCAAAGCTGGTTCCATTTTAATGATTTCAAAAGAGGACAATAGCGCCCAAAAGCTTTCAAAGCTTTCAAAAGTTCTTCTGACGTTGAAGAAATCATCATGTCTAGCTCCTCCAATAATGGAAGTTTTGCTGCCAATTCACTCAATTTCTTATCCGTAATGTAATAGCAACATACAAGACAAAGGCGACTAAGCTGACTTGTACTGCAAAAATACCAAGGATGTGATAAAAAATTGAACCAGCAGCCATAAAGAGACAAGTAAATACAAAATTGTGGAACTTGTACTGCAAATATACCAAGGATGCAATAAAAAATGAACCAGTAGCCATAAAGAGACAAGTAAAAACAAAATTGTGGAAGAATTTTGCATCTGCAAATCCAATATTGGAGACAAATAGCTTGAACCCACCATTTAGATTGTGAACTGCAGTAAGTCATCAAAAAAAGAAATATTCTCTATAGGAGGGCTGCAATGTGTTGGTGTACTGCTTATTTTCTATTGTACACAGAAAAATTGTTCAAAGAATAAGAAAACAAACATATCTAGTTAGGAACATTCTCTAGGCCAAATCATCCAAACTTCCTACCTGAATTTGAAGCTATCAATCCATGTATCAGCTGACAGCATAAGCAAAAACTTAACCAAATATCAAAAGCAACCAAACTATTCCAAGTTTGTAACCGCTCTATATAAAACAGAGAAAGATACATGTGTTGCTTAATACAGTGATTCTGAGTTGAAACCCAAACACTTGAGATCTTTGTTCAAGTGATCCAAAATAATAAGAACATGTGACATGTGATGCCAACTCTTTTAACAATTCCCTTTCTTTTATTGATAATGTAGTTTCTTAGGATTACTTTGCATAGTTATCAAAACAGAACCAACAATTGACTCGATTAAACAAACAAAGTGATTCATACATTTTATTATTATTATTATTATTATTATTATTATAACATTAATATTAAAATACAAAAAACATAATAAAAACAAGTAAAGTACATGTATTTTAAACTAAACAATAAACTAAAATCTTTATCATCAAACCAACACGCCAATTGGTTTTATTTTTAATGTATTTTAGGCGGGATTGAACCCAAATTTCTTAATCTTTACCAATAATAAAATTACACCAAAACCAAATAATAATAATAATAATAATAAATTAAACAGAAATCGAGATATATATATATATATACCTTTGGGTGATGTAGAGGAGGGGTTGGTCGGAGGCAAAGTAGTCGATGTTGATATCTCGCAACTGCGATCGATGGCGTGCTTCCACATTATCTCGATGTTGATATCTAAGAGATAGATTGCGCCCAGCCTCTGGAGAATCGACACCGTCAAGTCATTTGGGAGACCCAGCCAGTTCCGGTACTCCTTTTTCTTCCGTCCTCGAGCCATTGTCGAGTCGTATTGGAGGGATTTTTAGGATTTGTTTTGGGTGTGTCGTCTATGAATTTAGATTTTAGAATGGAAGTGGGTCCTTTCAAATAACTATAAAAGTTAGACTTGAAAGTCATGATTGTGTAAAGTGATTTCCTTAAAATGTAGAGATTTTTTAAAATTTTTTAATAAATTCATTCACTTAAGTTTTTCAATAAAAAAAAAAAATATATCTTTAACAACTTCTTTGAATAAAATAATAATAAATGTTCTAATAAATTTTTACTTTTTCTTTTTTCTTTTTTCTTTTTTTTTTTTTATAAAAAAATAATTTTACTAGCTTATGTTAGTATTTTTTTTTTTAGATAAACATTTATCCTATTTCATCTATTTTCTAATAATAAAATAACAAATTTAAAAGCATTATTTTTTCTTCTCAAGAATTTTTTTTTTTCCTTTTGGAATAAATAACCAAAAAATAGCTAATATTTATTAACTTTAACGTAAACTAAAAATTGTTCCCAAAAAAAAAAATGTAAACTAAAAGAAATTCTAATAACAATCTAATAACATTAACTATTTTTTTGGGAAAAAGTTTAAAAAAAAAAAAAACTAATATGTAATTAACATAAACTTCTTAATTACGTAAACTCCTTTTTCTTTTTGTTCATATCAAGTTATCAACTTCGTTACAACTTAAAATTATCTAATATAAAAGTGGGGGTATATACGGTTTGGTATATTTTTTCCTTTTCCTACCGTATAGTCCTTGATGTATTCTTTCCTTTTCATACTTACCTTACCTATGAAACTTGCATAAATGTATTTGCCTTCTTTTTGTTTTTTTCATAAAATTCCCTTCTTTATTTTTTTTTTCATCAAATTGAATATGTTTTGTAAGGACATGATTTGTAACGACCCATAATAATGTTGGGTTCGCACGTATAAAGGCTCAAACAAATACTAAGCCTTGGTCACCAGACGGTGGATTTTCCGTGGTGTTCATACATAATTAAATCGTGTTCGCCCTAGAAGTCTTCTCTTGGAGGCGGGCTGGGAGGCTCTGGTTTTTTGCCATTTTTCCCAGCCTCTTTCCCCGGATTGCTTGTCCCTCTTTTTATATTAGCCTGCGTTCCTTATCCTTCGTCCACGTGTAGGATCGACTTTTCCAAGACTGATATTTGTCCCATCAGCCCATACCCAGAGTGGTTGGGGGTGGTTGTAAAAGCTGAACAGTATGGCTCTGTCAGGTGCAGAGTATTGAATGGCAGTAATGGTAGTTTTCCCTTTGTCCTTGGTCGTTATACTATCCAGTGTCTCCTTCTTTATTGACATAGATATTTTAGATTTTTTTCCCAAACTGTTCCTATACCGTTTTTGCCCTTCCTTCCAGGGGGACCTCGGATATGCTGAGGACAGAATCATCATCGGCTATGTCTCAAGACTATTTGGACTTTTATTACCCATCCTCAGCTATACCCTTCCTCAGCTCGGGCCTTGGGCCCTAATGTAAAAATGGGCCAGGGCCACAAATTATTGGACCCCACAATAGCCCCTCAAAACCCTGCTGTCCGACCTCTTGGTTGGAGAGGAGGATTTTGATAATGCTAAGCCTTTATTACGGCTCGTTTAGCTCTGGTCTTCATCAATGTGGGTGTCTCTTCATCTATCCAGGAAACATACCGGGCTACGAGACATTCCTTTGAATTCATTCATGATGCGTTCCTGCCGCTTCATTATCCGAAACGCGCCTTTAATGATTTCCCCTTTTCGAGACCATTTAAATTCGACGGTTATTGACGGCATGGGGAAATGGAGTGGGCGTATTCTCGTTTACAGATTTCCCTGGAAATTTGGACAGATTAAATGCCTCCCGTTTTGCCCTTCATATAAGAAGGAAAGCAAGAGGCTACCTCCCTTACACAAAGACCTTTCAATCCTTTTAAAGTCTGAAAACCCTTAGCCTCCTCCAGAGTTTCCCTTATCCGCTCGCTTACACCTTGAATTGTGATATGTTCGAGAGAGGAGCGGGAATGATGAGACCATTCCCTTCCCAGAAATGCTATGTTCTTGTGAAGTTCAAAATGGCTCGGTCAGGGCAGGGATGACAGAGACTCAAGATACTTTTATCCTCCTTTCAGCCAAAATCCGAAGCAGGGGCTCGTTGCGTCAAACTTTTGGTGCGACTGAGTTAGGGTCACCCATTATCAGTACCAGCCGCTCTCTGATGAGCATAGCTAACATGGCACCAGCGTGTTAGGAGTCAGGACCTACGCAGGGACAAAGTATCCCTGCTTCTTCCTCTCTTCCTTCACTGGTGCCTTCTTTTGCCTCCCCTTCTTCTTCTTTCCCATCACCAAATCCATCACGGTGCTTTTCCTTCTTCCTCTTCTTCTCCTCCCTCACCAAGGAAGGTCCTCCTCTCAATATGGGTGCTACTGGGGCAGAATTTGGAAAGACTTGGGAGCAGAGCTTAAAAAGATTTCTGGCTGTTTGTTTGTTACTTTTTTTTTTTTATTGTTTTTGTAACTCGTTTTCTATATAGGCTTGTTTAAGCCCTTCATTGTACGCTATAATACCTCTTTATATTAATAAAAGTCATCATTACTTTATTTCGTATATTCTATCTCTTCTTTTTGAAATGGTTATGTCGTGAATAGACGTACTACTTTGTGACTTTTTTTTTTTTTTTATTTCTATACTTTGAACGATGCTTAGGGCCGAAATCCCAGTTAATAAAAAGATCTTGCTCTGTGCTTATTGAAACTATCTGACATAATAATACCGAATTGAACAAATGATACTTAGGGCTGAAATCCTTACTAAGAAGAAAAGGAAAAGATATTATGATAAGCTTATTAGGGCTGTCTGGCATAATAACGCCGACTTGAGAAAACAATACTTAGGGCCGAAATTCCTTACTAAGAAAAAAGATGTTATTGTGAACTAATTAGAGGTATCGTGTACAATAAGACCAACCTGAAAATGGGTTGCATACCCCAAACTTGAGCGAGGGGTGATGGCTGAATGCTCAATGCCATGTAGGAAGTAATCATCCGAGGATATATAACCCAAAATGTACAACCCCTGTTGGTCGTTGAGTAATAAGGCGTTTCGCCATCCTCCTAATAACTTTCATAACCTTGACCTTTTTTGGTATTTGGTCCGAGGACTGAGCGACTTAGAATTCTTCTTAAGTAGCTGACTTCCCCATAGGTTTGAGTTCAAGGACCATGCAATACCTTGATTCTGTCCAAAACTTGATATTTATAAGTAGTTGGTTTTCCCATAGGTTTGAGTCTGAGGACCATGCAATACCTTGGTTCTGTCCAAAACTTGATATTTATAAGTAGTTGGTTTCCCCATAGGTTTGAGTCCGAGGACCATGCAATACCTTGGTTTTGTCCAAAACTTGATTTCTAAGTAGTTGGTTTCCCCATAGGTTTGAGTCCGAGGACCATGCAATACCTTGGTTCTGTCCAAAACTTGATATTTATAAGTAGTTGGTTTTCCCATAGGTTTGAGTTCGAGGACCATGCAATACCTCTGTCCAAAACTTGATTTCTAAGTAGTTGGTTTCCACATAGGTTTGAGTCCGAGGACCATGCAATATTTTGGTTCTGTCCAAAACTTGATATTTATAAGTAGTTGGTTCCCCATAGGTTTGAGTCCGAGGACCATGCAATACCTTGGTTCTGTCCAAAACTTGATATTTATAAGTAGTTGGTTCCCCATAGGTTTGAGTCCGAGGACCATGCAATACCTTGGTTCTGTCCAAAACTTGATATTTATAAGTAGTTGGTTTCCCCATAGGTTTGAGTCCGAGGACCATGCAATACCTTGGTTCTGTCCAAAACTTGATTTCTAATTAGCTGGGGGAATTAACCCCTCGGTTATGGCATGGAACCTTGGTTTAAGGGGAATTAGCTCCTCAGCCAAGCCCCTAGAACCATCCATGCTGCTGACGATACGAAGCGCAGCCCCTAGTAAAGAAACATAGCCCTTAGTGGAACTTTACGCTAGAACGCTACAACCAGCTGTTTGGAAATGACAAGGGGACTGTCTCGACCTACCGCCTATGCCAACACACAAGCCTTCCCCACAGACGGCGCCAATTGTAAGGACACGATTTGTAACGACCCATAATAATGTTGGGTTCGCACGTATAAAGGCTCAAACAATATCATTTATAGAGCGTGGATTTGAAAGGCTAAGCCTTGGTCACCAGACGGTGGATTTTCCGTGGTGTTCATACATAATTAAATCGTGTTCGCCCTAGGAGTCTTCTCCTGGAGGCAGGCTGGGAGGCTCTGGTTTTTGGCCATTTTTCCCAGCCTTTTTCCTCGGATTGCTTGTCCCTCTTTTTATATTAGCCTGCGTTCCTTATCCTTCGTCCACGTGTAGGATCGACTTTTCCAAGACTGATACTTGTCCCATCAGCCCATACTCAGAGTGGTTGGGGGTGGTTGTAAAAGCTGAACAATATGGCTCTGTCAGGTGCAGAGTATTGAATAACAGTAATGGCAGCTTTCCCTTTGTCCTTGGTCGTTATATTATCCAGTATCTTCTTCTCTATTGACATAGATATTTTAGATTTTTTCCCAAACTGTTCCTATACCGTTTTTGCCCTTCCTTCCACGGGGACCTCGAATATGCCGAGGACAGAATCATCCTCGACTGTATCTCAAGACTGTTTGGACTTTTATTACCCATCCTCGGCTATACCCTTCCTCGGCTCAGGCCTTGGGCCCTAATGTAAAAATGGGTCAGGGCCACAAATTATTGGACCCCACATGTTTTTTGTGCAGGTTGCCTGTTGTTTACGTATTTTTGTTAACTTTGATATAATTTATATGCTTATTATGGTCTTTAGAACTGATTGTATATCTTTCATGAAAACTAACAGATTAATTTTAACAAAAATCTTATTCACTTTTTGAAAGATCTGTTTTCCAATATGTGTAGATCCCATAAGTAGCCACAAGACCAAGATTTGAGCATCCAAAACCATGATAATGAACATCACTCCACAAAGAATGGAGACAGAAAATTGATTAAATACAAAAAGGATGATGTAAAAACAATTGATATTTAAGGTGATGTGAAATCTCCAAGACTTCGTTGCCTCTCCCTTGCTATCAAAGTTAATTCAATTTTCATGCGAGTATATTTACTTTAACTCTAATTCCAGATTTTTTTTTTTTTTTAATGTTTAGAAATTAATATTGTTTGTAATTATTGAATTTAGAGTTTCTTTGTGTCTATATATTTATGTGTGTGTTATTGTGAATTTTTCTTTCAATTTTTTATTTTATTTTATAAATTTGGATAGTTTTAATTTGTAAATTTTAGATGATTACTTGGGGTTAAAGTAAAAATATTAGGACAATTTTAATCATAATTCATGCAATAGTAGGGTGTTAGATATTGATATTAATTTTATGAATATTAGGACAATTTTAATCATAATTCATGCAATAGTAGGGTGTTAGATATTGATATTAATTTTATGCTTATTTACATTAATTAACATAAACATCTTAGCATGTTTAGTATTGATATTAATTTGACACTTTGAGATGCAAGCGTTTCATTATAATTAAATAAAAATAAATGTTATTATGCCAGTATGTTATAATTATTATTTGTTGTTCCTCACTCTACTTCACCTTTTTTTTTTTTTTTTATGGGAACCTTAATTGTTATTTTAATAAGTAAAAGTTATGTCTTAGTCCGATCGGGTATAGCATTTTTCTTCAATCATTAATTAGTGTTTCTCAATAAAATTATTCATGGTATAAGTTTATGACCAAAACTATGTAAAGCCCGACCCGTTTACTACTAAAAGCTTTCAGAAATTTAAAACTTGTCATAATCTTTAAAATATTTTTATTATTTTATTTGTTATTAAATTTAATTATATTATCAAAAAATATATATATTTTTTAAAATTTATATATAAATCTTTTATTAAGTCGTGCATTGCATGGGCATAATACTAGTTATATAGAAAACTTGCCTTTTTTTTTTTGAAATTTTTGTACAATATCAATAGGGCCGGATTGAAATTTTTTAAATAAATAAATAGTATCATTTTTTAAAATGCCAAAATAAACGTTTTTTTTTTTTTAGGGAAAAAATTTAATAAAACCTATATAGTTAAAAAAAAAAAAACTTAGAAGCCCAAACTACATCCCACAACTTGGAGATTTTTTAATTTTATACCCTAAAGTTTTAAAATTTGAATGTTACTCTCGAAGCAAATCTTTGAGTTAACCTATAAAGACCTAGCAATGTAGAGTGTAGAAGCTCAATTTCCCAGCTTTTAGAAACTCCAAATTCCAAATCAAAACTGCAAATAGGAGTAAATTATCATTTCACGTGTTCAAAGGAGGAAAAATCATTTCTCATTATGGCAAATATCACATTAAATTGGGCCTTGATAGGAGATTTTTTCATTTCAAAATTTAGAAGTTTCACCTTAAGCATATACAAGGTTTTCTTTTTTGTTTTTTTTTTTTATTTTTTTTTATTTTTATTTTTAACCTAAATTTTAAGAAATAAACATACACACAAGAAAAGGAAATGAGGTTTCCACAAAATTACTTCTCATCAATTGAAGAAGAACTTAAAACGTACATAAGATATCACATAAAAGTCAATTAATTTTGATCATCCTCATAAATAAGTGATCTTAATAGATTAAAAAAAATTACTTTTCATTGGTTATCAAAAATGAGGATAAACATGCATGCATAAGATCAAACTTATAAAATAATCTAGTGATTTTAATTATTAAAATTAATTGTTTGTGTTACAAAATAATTAATTAGTTTTGATAAATCAATAGCTTAATCACTTAATATTGTTACCCTAATCAAATGAGAAGTCAATTCCGATAAAAACTTATGTAAGTATCCCTTACAAATATCAAAAATAGAAATGAAATATGTTAAGCGAAAATATAAGAATAAAAAATCTAGGAAATCAGTTCTTAAAAAAACAAAAAGGGGGAAATCAGAATCAAAGTGCTAGTGTTGGGGCAAATCATATACATATACTAAAAGTTGAGACTTAAAAGTCATGGTTGCACCAAATTTCAAGTTTTTTTTTTTTTTTAATAAAAAGAATAATTAAATAATTAATTTCACCAATGTTTTAAATAATTATCCCACATTGATTGTGTATGTTTAGTGCCCGCTGTTTATAACTCTAGTCTACAACTAAAAAGGTTAGGCCCTTTTGTAGTTGTAATCTTATTATGTAATGTATTATAAACTCAGTTTAAAACACTAATATTACTATTTTCGTGTGTGTTCTAATAAATATTATTATTCTAGTAAGTATTATTGTTTACTCAAAAAAAAAAAACTAAACGTAGTCTTCTTTTTATTCATATCAACATCTTCTTCTTCTTTTTCTTTTTTTTTTAATTCATTAATTTTTAATTTTTTTAAATGTTAATTATGGAGTTGTGAGAAATTTTAGGATTGGGAAAGACATTTAGACAGGGATAAGATTCTTAAAATAAAACTCATCTTCATTTAAATCAAATTGAAACTCTTATTTAATATATAGTAATCTAGGATTTTCTTCTTTTTGTTAATATCAATTTCTTCTTTTCTTTTGGTTTTTTATTTTTATAGGAATCAACTTTTTCTTCTTGTTTGTATTGCAATGATACTTCTTAATAGTATCATTTGATACTAAATACCTTCTTCTCAACTAGAGCAACCTTTTTAGTGAGGATTACACTTTCAAATATTATTTTTTTAATAAATATATAGACATGATAGAATTTTAACGCATGGTGTCTGATTATTTTTTATTTAGCTAAGACACCAACAAATATGTTCTCCCCAACTAGAGTGGCATTCTTTTTGAAGATAACACTTTTAAAGAGAATTTTTTATAATAAATATACACCAATAAGTTTTTAGTGTAGGTAAAGAAAAGCTATAGTCATTTTCCTTCTTGTTCTGAAACAAAGTTGCCCATGTCTTCTTTGCAAGGTTCACTACTCTTCCATTTCTTCTTATCTTGATAGGAATTACCTTAGGAAGTCATACTATTTTTTAAAGTAACCAACAACTCCCTTACTTTTTCATAGTAGTCAGTTTCTTTAGACTCATAAATTTTGTAATTTTTCAATTCACATAAGAAGCTAAGTTTGATTAACAATAAATTCGGTGTAGATGATGAATGTTCATCCGCAATTCCTAACGAATATAAAAACTCTCATATTTCTTCAAAAAATAGTTATGAGCTCCTAAACAACATTGAATTGAAAACAAATTTTATTTATTATTTTTTTTTTCTGTTTTTTAATTTGTGTATTATATATACCTACTTTATGTTTCAATTCAAGGCTAGAAAAGTACCAACTTTGTGGTCAAGTTCATTGTTAGGAATAGCTATAATCTCTAGTCAATAAAATTCATTTGCTATTATTTGGACAAATCTAGACATTGAAATATGGAGATCTCACTCATGTTGTTACACTTCTTTATCATTAAAACAAGCAACCCTATTCAAATCCACATTTTTTTTTAGTTCCCCTAATTCAATTAGATTAAACTCATGGTAGCCTGAATACCGTCGTCTATACTGGTAAGTTATGGTTGTACTAATTTCGTTCTATTCAATTCATTCTCCATTAGGCAAAAAGCTCAACTGCCAAAGATATTAATGGAAACAGATTTGACAGTTAATGTAAATGAATTTGAGAACAGATTTGACAATGTTTTATATCTGTTGTAATATGAATGGATTTGAGAGTGCCTTCTGTATCAATTTCTTAATACTACTCTATTTGTATTCTCCAATTTGATAGTGAAATTTTCTTACACCATCTTTCTCAAGCCCAATATATTTTCACAATCATTCTTGGTTTTTGAATTTACTTTTACAACACTAGCCACTAGGTGCCTACTCCTAGGTTATCTATCATTATTTTAATTGTTCCTCAAGCAACACAGTTTCATCAACAAAGTAAAGAGAGCTTTATAATGAAGCTGTGTTAAAGCTCTAGGTGTGCCTACTATTACTTATGAAGTGACTGTCCGGACTCGTCTTCTTCGCAAGCTTGGTGAACCTATCACCCTCTTTGGAGAGAGAGATGGAAAGACACGACAGGCTGCTGGCGATTATGGTAAACTGGGTGCTGAAGGGCAGAATCTCCTCATGAGGAGGAGGAGGAGGAGGAGGAGGAAGAGGCTGTGGCTTCTGCTGCAAAAGCAAATGTTGACCAAGAAGCTATTTTGTGAGTCTGTAATACTGACAGCTGGTGTTGTCCGTTGAAGCTTTCGTGATAGTACTAACCTTTTGTGTTCTTGACTATAGTATCAAAAAATCTTTAATTCTTTCATTACATTGTGCCATGTTTGGAGCCATCAGCTGCTTAGAGAATTTCTTTTTCCTTTCCAAGTAGCAAATGGTTAGTTAGCTAGCAAATTATGTGGATTCTTTCACAAGCACAATCATTATTTTTTTAATTTTTTTTCCCATAATAGTATTGATCTTCATCCTGATACTGAGAAGTTTCAGTCATTGAAAATTCTAGACAATGATCTCTACTTCACCATTTTTTTCCCCAATTTTTCTCATTAATCCTTTATGAGAACCCAAATTCATGAGAATTTCTGTAAACAAATAGAAGAATGTGCCTCAAATTTTATTTATTTAATTATTTTTATCACCTATTCCAGTTAAATTTCATTTTAATGCATTGTTAAGTCAAACATAGATAATATATTCTCTGTTTGATAAAAACAGTTCATTTAAAAAGTTGAGGGATGATGAACCACGTGGACCACTGGACGCTTCAACCAATTTTTTTTTTTCCAATCCATAACCTTTTTCTTCAATTTCTTACCCATGTCATCCTCCATCAACTCTATCAAAATTGTATCCATTTTTTGCCTCCATCATTATCAATTTCCATGTGAATGCCCTATCCACTGCAAGTATACTTGCAATTTGTATTCTGTTGCCCATAGAATAGTCAACAAGGCATGAAATGTTTAAGTTCCTTTTACCAGAGATCTAATTTAATACACAGAATCCTGACACCCAGAAATCAAGGCACTGTAGTGTTTAAGTTGTTGCTCACACCCGGCCAATCACTTGCAAATGAACACTTTAACGTGGCCAAACTGATTCAACATTGCCTTAAATGCCCCACCTGGTATGAGAACCTGAATTTAAGTACTCAATTTAATGAATTTAACAGACACGTTGTCTCAAATTCCATGAAAATAATTAACACAACATAATAAAAATCCCTAGTGCATAATAAAGTCCTTAAAATCTAGAATTTGCTAACTAATATAAACTTGAAAATGAGTCCTCAACCTCACAATCAAACATAACTTCAATAAAAGCACCATGAACTAAGTCTTCTATCCTCTGGAGTTATCAACTGCACAATTTCCAATAGAACGCAAAAGCTGTAGACCATCAGCATTTGCAAGTATTTTGATTCCTTTCTCTCTTGTTGATACAGCGAGCAGTATCCCTTCCTTGTTAAATCGAATGCAAGGAGAAGCCTAAAAGATATTCAAGGAAAAGATTGTTTAATTATAAGAAGGGCTTCAAAATACTGCCAAGCATATCAAGAAAAGGGATTCCACAGGCATTACCGGTAATCCACCCTTTGCATCTGTAGTAGTCAAGATGTTAACATCATCCATGTCCCAAAATTTTATCTGAAACTCATCACCGGTAGCTAGGAACCGGTTCTTCATTGTATCAAATTGCACTACCCCCACAGACCGTTTCCAAAGACCATTATATACATGCTTGATAGCCCCCTCACTTTCATTCCATTCGGCAAGGTATGATTCTCCTCCTTCACTAGTCCCACATGAGAATAGCCTATGATGCACACAATAAAAGAAACATGATATGGAGTTGAGCAATTGCCCAACCACAATGAAAATTTTAAGGAAATAAATAGTTGGATAAGTAATGTGTAATAAAACATCCTTACTACCTTGTCCCGTCAGCACTGTAGGCCATTGTCGTGCAAGATTGGCCTGGAGCATCATAGTCAATTCTTGAACCCAGATTATCATATAACCAAGCCTTAATTTTTCCATTGATATCGACTGAAAATATGAACTGTAGGAAGCAAGAAAACCTTCAATGATCTAAACCAGATCCACACAGCAGGAGAAGCCAGAAGGGTTGGAGGGAGGGGGGCTGTGGGCAAGTGGCAACCCTAGGGATTATTAGGGTGTGACAATTAAGATTCACATTTCCCATTTTTTCCCAAAAGCAATTTAGAGTTGTGGGGAAAAAAGTGGAAAAGAATAGTCCCATTTTTTGTACCAGGAAAATAGCAATATATATATATTAACCATAATACTTCAGATGGAAAGAAGAAAGCTCAAATGTTAATTTGACAAAACAAAAGGCCATGAACAAAGGGAAGAAAGAAATCTTTCGCCTCAAACTCTTTTTGCAAAACCTTATTCTGATTAATCCATGAGCCCCCTCTGCAAGCATAGCCTTAGGGTATAATAAGTTCACCAAAATATTTAGGTAAAGCTGCTAAGCTTTAACAATGAATAATAACCTGAGCCTAAAACTCCGGTTGAGGCATGAGACTTGGATGTCTCTGAAGAAAAGTTACTTATCATTTAAAAAAAAAAAAAAAAGAAAAAAAAAAGGGATGTCAAATGTCAACTAGAAAAAGTGCAAATAAAACAACTAAATACCTGAATGTTTTCCTTATGATGAGGGCACACGGAGTAAACTGGTGCTTCATGCCCTTCAAACGTGTACAGCCTATTACCAGTGACAGCATCCCACACCTGCACAGAAATGAACTTTCAGTCTTTCACAATGCAGTCCAGCCTCATTATTACAATGAAATAATATGCCAAGTAAAGTTAAACCTTAATAGTCTTGTCCTCTCCACCAGTTATGATGCAGAGTTGTCCGTTTGGATGTGAAAAGCTAAGATCACTAACCTTACCGACATGAGCGTCAATCTGGAAAAAAAAAAAAAAAAAAATCATGGCAGATACACAATTATTAACAACAGGACCTGAAAGAACCAGTAAGTATTATGTTTCAATAATCACTAAAAACTAAGTAAGAACACACACACACACATGTATGTATGTATGTATGTAAATATGCAGTTGTGTGTAAGAGCATGCATATGTATATATATATATATATAAACAAACCTCCCGGTGGTTCCGCAAATCATGACCACCATGATAGGAATATATTTGCACTATATGTTTCGAATATGCAACCCCTGAAATGGAAAGCAAGAAAGATCATCAGAGATGCAAATTGTTTCTCAAGAATATCTTAAACTTTTGGGATAAAAGGTAATTTAAAAATAAAAAATAAATAAAATAAATCCCCTCAAAGTAACATACCAAAAAGCGCACCATCAGGACTCCACATCACACGGTTTACAGATGCAGTATAATCACTGGCCAACAATGCCTATCATCAAGTGACATAGAGATTATTAGCCTCATATGTTTTTCTAGAGCGTATTGTTATTGTCCAACTTAAAAAATAAAAAATAACTTTGTGGAGATATCCGTTAAACCTGCAAGGCAATTGAACATTCTTCAACGTCCCAAACATTGAAGCTTTGAGAAACAAGCCTCTTCCTCCATCCAACATCCCAAATTGTGATATCACCAATATTTGTTCCAGCTGAATTTGATAGAACATAAAACACATAATAGAAGAAATTTTAGCTTAAACAACCTCATAGAACAAAAATTGAAGATGTATGAGCATGAGCAGCAGCAGAAGCTTACCAAGAAGCAAAGTTTGTTGGGATGGATGAAAATCCATGGAGTTGACAGCAGAACCCTGATTCAAGTTGACGACAACAGCGGTTGGCAGGCCCTTGGACTTGGAGAAGTCGAATGGGATGAGAGTCCAGAGATACCTCCACCTTCTTGACAAAGTACTTGTGATGATGGAGTCTCGAATTGGGAGATAGGAGAGGATGTGGATGAGGAGAGAGTCCGGTAGAGAATCAAAAAAGTCATCGTCTTTGTCACTGTAATTTCTCTGCCTCTCTCTCCTTTTCACTCTCTCTGCTCTTTCAATTCTCTGCTTCTCTCTCCTCTCCATTCAATCTCCTCTATTTACAAGAAAGAAAGAAAGAAGTTTGCAAAGAAATGGTGGAATGATTAATAATTACTTCAAACCCACTTCTCTAAAACTAGAAAGAAAGCATTATTTTTTTTAAAAAAATTAATAATATTCTCTAAATCAAGAGGCAGAAAAAAAGAAAATGAAATCAAACATCTATAATTAAACTTGTAGAGACGAGATGGGCAAGAAAAAATAGGCAGAAAGAAAAGCATCCAGATAAAGGAGGAAGCAAAGCAAAGAAAAGCACAAGTT
Source organism: Quercus lobata (assembly GCF_001633185.2). Classification (NCBI taxonomy): domain Eukaryota; kingdom Viridiplantae; phylum Streptophyta; class Magnoliopsida; order Fagales; family Fagaceae; genus Quercus; species Quercus lobata. The sequence goes on along the minus strand of NC_044908.1, from coordinate 31,466,483 downwards.
TAATAATAATAAATCAACCTTAAATTGTCGAATATAGAAACAATCATGATCATGCAGACTAAACTAAACTGAACTAACTACAGATGGAATTGGAAATGGAGGCAGCCTTACATAAAATGAAAATGAAACTCCTCTGTCTGGTGAATTTGATTAACTAGAGATGATCGAATCGGTAGTCATCACATCAGCTCTGCCTTTGAACTTTCTATCTGGGAGGTCAAGGTCGCAGACTTAAACATTAATCTGCTACTGTACACTGTACCCCAATTTTTGTGTTCTCTCTGTCTCGGACAACTACGGTGACTTTGACTTTTGACTTTTGACTTTTGATTTTTTTTTTTTTTTTTTCCTAAACTTTTCATTTGGTCATATTTTTTACACCAAATTGAATATGGTGTAAAAAATATAGGCTAAAGTTTACCTCTTTTTATCTTTTTTTAATGAATCTACATCCAGTTATTTTCACACTAAACTGAATGCTGGTTCTTTTTTTTTTTTTTTTTTGACAGATAAGAGTATCCAATTCTTAGGGACTACTAAATCAACTCCTTAATGTTATTGGTCTCTAAATTTGATTAGTGAAGGATGTGCTATTTTCTTTTTTCATTTTTTACCACACGATAACTTTTATGTATTTAAAAATTTAATTTCACCCTAAATAAAATGTTGGTCCCTAAATTTGTTTAGTGAATGATGTGGTTTTTTTTTTTTATATTTTTTTTATATTTTTTATATTTTTTATTTTTTTAACCACATGATAACTTTTATGTATTTTAAAAATTACACATTTACACCCAACATGTTAAATTCAAACCCCCTTAACCTAATTTAGATTGATAGTTGAGTTGAAACCACTACATTCTCAGCAATTTGGGTCATCTGTCCTAAAAAGCTAGAGACACACAAGTGTAATAAGTTTTTGTTTTGGCAAGATTTGGTAGTTGAGAAATGAGAAAAAATTGTTAAGTATTCCCGAAGTATGGAGAAATTATGTTCCCCCTCTCACATTCATGGTAAACCCTATCATGAATTTAGTAAGTGAACCTCACTAAGAATATGAGAGGAGGAAACATCATTTTCATGCTTCAAGGACACTTAAGAATTACTCATAAATGAGTTACTGTAGAAGAACCTAATCCGAACTTCCATAATGGAAAATGTAAGACTATTATTAATCAACCATGTATTTCTACCTTATTATTATTATTATTTATTGTTGGTAATGTTCACTTTCCCTCTACAATTCTTATAGCACTATGCACATATCACAAACTTTTCAAAATTTAGAATATTTTATTACTGTTATTTTTCAAATGACTAATGTGTAGATTTCCTTCAAACCTTAAGGAATGGGTGTGTCATTTGCTTAATTTTTTGCCGAAGTGTCATTCCTTGTAATTTACCTAAAAGATAAATAATAACCATATATATTGATGGTCACAAAACAAAATCCATTACAATTTGGTCGGGCCTTAATCTTTATCAATATATATCTAAAAGTTGAAATATAGCATTTATTGTTGCTATGCTCTGATTGAGCCACATCAGCATCCACGTTATTATCCTTTTTCTTTTCAATTTTCCTATACTTTTTTTAATGTTTACTTTTTTTTTTCTTTTTTTAATAATTACACTTTCTCAAACATTTCTCCTTCTTTTATCTTTTTATCTCCCCAGTCCTTACTACCCTCAAGCTTAATATCACTATTCATCTTTCCCTTCATCTTCCTCTATTTTGTCTCTTCATATTTCCCTTCATTTTTCCCTCCCTTATTTTTTCATCTCCTCACTATCCTCAACCTTAATATCACTATTCATATTTCCCTTCATCTTCCTTTATTTTGTTTCTTTATATTCACATTATTTTACTATAAATTTGTCATTTTCTCTTCCATTCTTTGCATAGGTTTCCCTCACAAAAAGGTTCTCTCTCTCTCTCTCTCTCTCTCTCTCTCTCTCTCAATAATTTTTAGAGTATTTTTTTTCCCTGCATTTCTACTTTAAGTTGATAAATTTTTGTGTTCATTATAACTCTACTTTGTGTTGATGCAATTTAGTTTTGTGATTAAGTTTTTTGGTTCTCTTTGATTGTTAAATGTTATCCTATTGCATTATAAAAAATTAAAGATAATATATATGAATATAATATATATTATTCTATTACATAACATGATTTGGGTAATTTGGTGTTTATTGTTATATTTTTTTTTACATTTTTTTTCATCTTATTTTATTCAATATTTAAACTCAGCCACATCCTCAATATAATTAAATTATTTATGTCTTCTTATTTTTTTAAAAAAAATTAAACATATAATATTTCATTTAAATTCAAATAAATAAAATTGTATTATAATTAATAGAGATAATTAATTTGGTGTTTATTGTAATATATTTTATTTTTACTTTTTTTTTCTTCTCATACTATTTTATTCAACATATTGCATTATAAAAAATGATAAAACTAATTAGGCACTATGTAGTAGTCTATGGTTTTACGTATATAAAGATATGGAATATGTAGAGTTTATATATGTAAACATTCACATTAAGTAAACAATATATATATATATATATATATAAAAAGGTTTAAGAAAAAGTATATGTATGGTTTTTATTAACTTAAAAGATAATGAAAAATCAACTGTTAATAAATAATAAATAAAACAATAATATTATCACACGCAACATGCGAGTCTGCGACTAGTTTTTATAATAACTAAAAATTATATAAGTATACAAATACATGCACGCATACACACATATATAAACAAACCTACAGGTGTTTATGCAAATCATTACTACCATGATAGGAATATATCTACACTATACGTTTCAAATATGCAACGCCTGAATGGAAATCAGGAAAGATCATTAGAGATGCAAATTGTTTCTCAAGAATATAATCCTTTTCTACCCTGTTTTATAATTGTAAAATAGCCTTACTAAATGTCCTATTGTTGAAAAAGAAAACTCAAATGATGAAAATAAAAATGCAATATGTTATCATTCACAAATCTGTTATATCTGGTTATAAATTGCATTTTTATTTGTTGAATGTTAGAATGTTTTTAAATGATTAATTTTACTCGTTTCTCATAGCTTAAGGTTTTGAGAGAAGTGGTTTTGAGTTCAAACTCTATCTCCACTCTACCTTTCATTTAAAAGTTCAATAAACGTGACTTTAAATCATGTTTTCAGTTATAAATAAATCCCCTCAAGGTAACAAACCAAAAAGGGCACCATTAGGACTCTAGATCACAGAGTCTCCAGATGCAGTATAATCATTTGCCAATGACACCTCTCATCAAGTGACATAGAGATTATTAGCCTCATAAGTTTTCCTAGAGGACATTGTTATTATCCAACTTTAATGCTTATATATAAGTGCGTGTAAGATTTGTCAAACCTGCAAGGTCATTGAACATTCTCCAATGTCATCGGAGGAGTCGTATGGGACAAGAGTCCAAAGAGGCCTCTGCCAGGTTGACAAAATGCTCGTGACGATGGCGTCCCGGATTAGGAGAAAAAAGAGGATGTGGCAAAGGAGATAGTCCGGTAGATTGCTAATAATGTCAATGTCATCCTTGTCAGTGTAATTTCTCTACCTCTCTCTCCTTTCCGCAGTCTCTGCTCTTTCAATTCTTTGCTTCTCTCTCCTTTCCATTCAATCAGCTACTTTCGATCCCAAGCTATGTTTCTTCTCAATGGAAATTTGAGAGAAGGAGCGATTAAGTGAAGGGTTTGAGTTCTTTTTTATTATTTATTTTTAATAATTCAACACAAACTGTGCTTGCGGCTGCAATTATACATAAAAGAGACTAAAATATGATCGAGAAATCTGTACTAAGCATACGCATAGACGTCTATATCTCAGACTACCAAAAAAATGTTTGACAGGCACAAGAAAAAACATGTGCGTAGATGTCAATAAGAATTTTAGCTCTTTAAATGTTCTTCTAAAATTTTGATAAGAATATTCTTCAGAAAATCAAAAGCTTCAGTGTTTTTGTGGACCTTGATTAATATCAAGTGCTTCTTCCCGCAGTTGAACAAGAAGCACTAAAGGTGCTAATTATGGGTCCCTGAAAAATAAACAATGTAATTAAGAAGCATGTACACATTTGAAGTTCCTATAAAAGTTATAAAAAAAAAAGTAGTACCTTTGCAAGAGTTGTAGGAGCCACACTAGAGGTATCAACAGATTGATTTTCAATAGAATGCAGAAGCCGTACACCATCAGCATTTGCAAGTATTTTGATTCCATTCTCACTTGTTGATACAGCAAGTAGTATCCCATCCTTGTTAAATTGAATGCAAGGAGTAGCCTAAAAGATCTTCAAGGTAAAGATTGTTAAATTATAAGAGTTTCAAAATACTGCCGCGCACATCTAGAAAATGGCTTCCATGGGCATTACCGATAATCCACCATAGCAATTATCAATAGGTAACTATTGTCCATGTCCCAAAATTTTATTTTAAACGCATCACCGGTAGCTAGGAACGGGCTCTTTATTGTATCTGTTAAGTTATAGTTTTTCACATAACATTATGTTGGCTTTATTTCATGACAAAAAAATGTTGTAATTGCATTAATTTATTTCCTTGTATTTTGTGGGATTTGATTGTAATGAGTATAGTATTAAGTTGGTGAAGATTGTACAAGACAATTGATCTTGTGACTGACTCATAAGTGGACAACCCGCAAAAGGTCACGTGAGAAGCACATGTTGGAAGCTGAACAATCTTTTGCCAGGTTGTATTTTGCGAGTCATTTTGCGATTTGGCCAAGTCACGAGAGTGTGATTTTTATACTCTTCACCCATACTATATATACCCTCATTACCCACAAAATTGTAAGGAGACTATTTAGAAGAAAACCCTATAGAAGTTTCTACAATACCCACCTTGTTAGAGAGAGCTATACATCCTCAAGAAAGAAATCTTTATAGTCTTTTCTTCTCCCCTCTCCCATTATTATACTTTGAAAGGAGATTTATACCCAAACATAACCGACATCTATTCAGAGTGTAAAAAGTATTTTAGAACTTAAGAAGCATTGGGTATTTGCCAAAATAAGCCGGTGAGGCTTAGCTGTGCAATCAGGCGATATTGCGAGATCCAGATAATTAGTGAAGACAAGATTTCGAGAAGTCCGTTGGTAGTTGGAGCTTAGAGGGCTCAAGTACTTTGGATAAATTAGGCTTGGAGGGTCTTTTTGGTATCCTTATACTCCAACTTATTTACTAATGGATTATTTTGGCTTAGAGGGCCGCGGAGATGTTTTTCGTTGAATTCTTTAGTTTTCTCTTTGATAACACATCGCCATATTATTTTGGGTTTGCTATTCTTTTACCCACTTCCCTTTCCATTTTAGTATTGTACCTATTTGTTCATCCATGCAATTGTTGAATAATTCAATTGATTAATTTGTTAATCACGTATATTTTGCATTAAGTGTGTTAAGCATAAAATTAATTAAGTCGTAATTAAAAATTGGGAAAATTATTGAATACTCTGAGAGTAATATAAATTCATACTCCCCTCTCTCACATGAATTGTGGGTCTCACCATAAATTTAATTAGTGGGATCCACAGTTATGTGAAATGAGGGAGTACGCATTTATGATATTTCGAAAATACCCAATAATTACCCTTAAAATTGGGGGTCTAATCAAGCTCTAATTATTTGTAATATCGAGCTTTCAACGACCATGATATACACGCTTGATAGTCACTTGATGTTCATCCAATTCCAAAAGGTATGATTGTCCTTCTTTACTAGTCTCACATATGAACAGCCTTCGATGCACAAAATAAAAGAAACATGAGTAATTGCTCAATCATTTTGAAATTTTGATAGAAATAAGCAGTTAGATCAATAGTAAAACATCATTACTACCTTTTCCCTTAGCATTGAAGGCCATTGTCTTGCAAGATTGGCCCCATATGCGACAGTTAAGTAGTTGACTTAAGCGATCATCTAACCAAGCCTTAATTTTCCCATCAAGAAGAAGATAATTTCTTCTATCAAAGGAAAGAAAAAAAGAAATTCTCTTCAATCATTTTCCACACATTTGTAAAACAATAGAATGGAATACATATCCCTATAAGCATTCCTATCTACCCACAAAACTGGGATTAAAATCCCATTGCATCCCATTCTTCAAATATCTTCATTCTCCAAGTTGTACACATCTATATATATATATATATATATATATATCTAAAAGTTGAAGCGTGGTATTTATTGTTGCGACGCTCTGGTTGAGTTACCTTAGCAGCTACGTCATTATCCTTTTTTGTTTCTAATTTTTCCTATATATTTTTTAAGCATATTTTTTAAACATTTTCTCATTTAATAAGGTGACTTAAAAACTCTATTATTTAAAAATTAAAATATCTTTTAACCATTATTTTTATTATTTATTTTCCAAAACTCTCAATCCCTTTTACCTCTTCATCTCCCCCACTACTTTCTACCTTAATATCATTCATTCTCTACCCTTTATTTTGACTTTTCTTATTCTCAACATATTACTATAAATTTGACATTTTCTTTTTCATTCTATACTTAATTTTCTTAGACAAATAAGGTTACTTCTCTCTCTCTCTCTCTCTCTCTCTCTCTCTCTCTCTCAATTTGTTTTTCATTTTTTTTATTGCATCCATACTTAGGTTGATGAATTTTTGTGTTAATTACAATTCTACTTTCGGTTGATGTAATTTAGTTTTGTGTTTTAAGTTATTATCTTTTCTATTCTCTTTGGTTATTAAATATTATCCTACTGCATTATACACATAGTATATAATAATATAATGTTATTATATTATATAGAATGATTTGGATAATTTGATGTTTATTGTTATATATTTTATTTTTACTCTTTTTTCTTCTTATATTATTTTATTCAATATTTAAATTCAGTCACATCCTCCATACTTATGTCTCTCTGGTCATTTGGGCGAGGGAAAAGGAAAAGAAAATTGATTTCATGCGAAAGGAATACGACTTTTCCTTGGAGTTTAAAAAAAAAAAAATGAGAAGCTCCAATTATATTCACCATTTTTCTTCATCATTCTCTTGGGGAAAAAAAAGAAAAACACAAATACATGTCACAAAATGCAGTTAAAATTCTTAATTTGCATTTACAGTGCAAAATGCAATTAAAGTCAAATATTTGAGACTTAACATTAATGCAATTAAATACAAAATCAAGAATTTTAAAGAATGATTTAGAAAAATGCAAATTGAATTTTTAGTTGCCTATTGATATGATTAAAAGTCATAATGTAAGAAGTTATTTATATGAAATAAAATTATATAATGTTAAGTCTCAAAGGAGAAATTGAATATTTGACTTTAATTGCATTAATGTTAAGTCTCAAATATTTGACTTTAATTGCATTTTGTACTGTAAATGCAAATTAAGAATTTTAATTGCATTTTGTGACACGTATTTGTGTTTTTCTTTTTCTTTTTTTCCCCAAGAGAACGATGAAGAAAAATGGCGAATATAATTGGTGCTTCTCATTTTTTTTTTTTTTTATAACTCCAAAGAAAAGTCGTATTCCTTTCGCATGAAATCAATTTTCTTTTCCTTTTCCCTCGCCAAAATGACCAGAGAGACATCTCCACACAAAATGACCCTCGTTCTTAAACTAAGATTTGTTTGAACCAGTCATGCCTAGGATCATTTTACACATTCGTGACATTGGACATTGATGATTGATTCATCAATTCGAAGAGTGAAGCACTGCAGCTCCAAATGTACAAAACATGCTGGTTGCACAAATATAAAGCAAATAGGTATAGAGGGTGCTTGACCAATTAAAGCTGATAAAAAGGAATAACTAAATAAGTTAATAAGTTCAATCAATACCTTCCACTATCATGAAAATTTTTTGCTGAGTTCCTAAACATTCAAGATTATTATTCAGTATTATTTTAAGAGGTAAATATGTCTCCCTCTGCCCTAATAACTGCTCTCCTCTATGCCTCTTCTATCGTAATATCAACACTACTGTACATTTTCTTTTGTATGTATTGAACTATGGAAGAATTTCTAGTCTTAAACCACTGGTTGATGAAAGCTTTATCATCTGAGCACCTAAAAAACCTAAATATTTGCAGTTCCCTTTTGGAATAAAAAAGGGTCTATAAAATTGATGTGGGCATGCTCATTAGTTAAAGCCCTGAATCATCCTGAACCAGCTGCGCAGAGTTGACACTAGGACCAACACCACTTTCGAGTGGAGGTGCGACACACCAGCTTCCCCCTGATTCTGGGGGCTCAATAACATGTACTCCACCATCAGTGAGTCCAATTGCAAATTGATTAGGTTCAGACGGATGAGCCGCAATAACAACTGGATAAACCCTAGTCATGTCCAACAATAGCATCAGTTAGAAGAAAGCAAACCGTGGAGTATATAAATTTACTTTGATTACAAGCACCCATAAACCATATAGTTCTTAAGAGTTATGAACAACATCAAGGCGCACCTGGGATTAAGAGGTATATATGCAGCAGGAGTAATCCTAGACCTCAGTTGGAGGGTTGTGGCAGTAAGGACACACACACTACCATCTTTAATGCTTGCGTAGATTAACTGGCCATCACATGAATATGTAGCATCTGTGACTAAACCACTTGATTCTGGAGGAAACCACTGTCACCAATAAAATTTATTAACAAAAAAAAAATTAATACCAAGGTATTTTCAACATAACTAACTACCGGTGATGCAAAAAAATAACTGGTTTTTCCTCCATAAAAAGCATGCAGATTTGAGCATTTACAGAGCTATTTTCAACACAGGAGATATTGGCTCCATTCTTTTTCAGCATAAAATATTTTCAGAAAAAAACGTTGTGTTTTCCAATGTTCAGTGTGTCGCAATCGAAATTGCTAGTCAATAGCAAACGTTTTCATGGTTAACAAACAATTACATTAGAATATTAGAAAATAGTTTATACTTTCAAAAAATGTATACAAACTCGTGACAAAGCATGCTACCTTATCCCCCTCCCCCAAAAAGCTCCTTTGTGCTACCACCATTACCTCCCTCCCCCAATCCCCCATGTCACCTTCCTCACCTCCATTTTTCAACCACTACCTCCCCCCTCCTCTCCCACACTGCCATCACCACCAATCACCTCCCTCCCCCTCTACCTCTATTACCAAAATTATCATTGCTTACTATTTTTTGTGATTTTGTTGGTATTAATATAAAGCTTTTCAAAGCAACCAAATACTAGAAAATTATTTTCAAGGTTTGAACCAAACAACTAAAATAATTGTTTTTCTTGAAAATTATTCATACTGAAAATATTTACCCAATGAAAATGTATTACATTGAAAGAACCCTGATTCATATATATCATGACTTAACATTTAACAATCAAACAATTCTATCATAAAAGCATAAAAAATATGACATAAAAAACACATTAATGCTTAATAATTATAACTTTTTGTAAAAAGAAAATTATGCCTCACAGACCTGCATAAGGCAATCCAACCTTGGTGCCTCATATATGGCTATTTGAGTTTCATGGACAGCCAGTACATGTATCTGATCTTGGTGAAATTGAACACCGGTTGGTGCAAGAGGAGATGATGATTCACGTCCATGGGGAATATACAAGAATTTTCTAGTATGCATCTCCCATCCATCCATGCTCCACACACACAACTGGAAATCAGTACCCAAAAACCAAAAAAAAATAATAATAATTAATATTGCAAATTTTTTCAATTCAGTCACCCATGCACAAAAAATCAAGACATGATACAATAATATTTCTCATTTCTAGCATTTGCAACCACACCTTAATGGAAAATTAAGTACACTGTAATTTCATGATGCTTCTTAACAAGCATCAACACACAGCTGGAATCAGTACACAAAAACAAATAATTAAAATGTATTAATATGGCATACTTCTTCAAGTCAGTCACCCATCCAAGTAAAATCAAGACATACAACACAAAAATATTTCTGATTTCTTGCATCTGCAACTATGATGCAGTGGAAAATAGAATGCTTCATATTAAAAGTGAGAAACTCTTTGATTCATTGATTGGGTGGCTATTGAGGAAGAAGCATCTCAAGCTCAGGAGGGAGAAAATTTCTTAGCCTCAAACATGAGACTCAAAGACGTAATCTTTCATTCAATGCCAAAAAGCTTCCTTTAAAATGGCTAAACATTGCTATTTATACACCAACGAATTAGTTAGGACAACATAATCAAAACTATCTAACTCATAAGCATATGTAGATGAATTAGTCACATGCTAAAATAATTACAAGCTATACATAACACAACATTTATCCCACATGTCTAAATCAATTAAGCACATGTCTAATCCTAATCAATTGTGCACACAGTTAAAATATTTGATCACATGTTCTAAAAGATAGCCTTGCTTGAAAAGTAAACTTGGCCACACAGTTAGTCCTATTGGAGTGTCTTGATTCTGCCACCTTATGGCCACATCATCCAGGCACACTCAGCCACATCATTATGCTTGCTTCATATGAATAAGGGATTAAGGGCATCAAATGAACTGCATCAAACTACACCTTAATGGCAAATTGAGTACAGGAAAATTGCATGATGCATCTTAATAAGCGTCAAGCTACATACTCATCTTATAAACCTACAGTTTGATGAAGCATATACTCTGGTTGCAATGATTTATAAAAGAGATTCAAAAATAATTGAGAAAACTGTACAGTAGATGCCAGTGTTTGCATTATCTCATACTACCAAAAAACAAAAAGCACAATATAAAGCACATGAAAAAAAAAAAATGTTATTCCAAACAGACATGCTTTTTTTCTATGATAGAACTTTCACAGAATCAGGAATTTTTTCCTATATATTCAGACATGTAGACTGAACATAAGCATAGATATCGATAATATTTAAAGCTCCTGCTCCTGAAATATTCTTCAGAAAATTAAAAGCTTCAATGTTTCTGTAGACTTTGACTAGTTGTTCTTAGTTTCAGGAAACCTCAGCTTTAATTATCACATTATAAATTCAGCTTAAATTATTACAATTATTAACATTATTCTACAATTGACCTCTTCCATTAAACAAAAATTCCAGACTAGAGTTCTGACACCAACATCCCAAAAAATTTTCGCGCTTGACTCACCTTTGGCTTCTTTCTTCTAATATAAATCCATGGACAATGACCAGACTAAAATTTATGAGTATCCAAATATATAATACAGGAAAAGTCAGTTGTATTACTTGGGAAAATATTTGCAAAATACCCAATCTTTATTATTGTGCACATAAAATTTCTTTTGGTTGATTCACTTCAGTGCAATTTGTAAACACAAATAATGCATTCAACTTTGAATGATCACCATAAATGAAGCACCAAAATAAAATTAACTTCTTATTGTAAAAACGCATAGGGAGCCGCATAAGAAGATGAGATTGGAAATCAAGTACAATAAAGGAGACAGTAGACAAAAACAAGTAAAGGAACAAACTCATAGTAGGAAAAAAAAAAGAAGGGAAAATTTGATAAAATATTATATGCAAATATGTCATGTCAAATTAGACATAGAGTTGAAAAATCAGCCCAGTACATATTAATAGTAATATATTAGAAGGTGACATTGTACTAAAATATGAAAAACTCAAAAATAAAAAAGGTACAGGGCCATAGCCTCTTAGGCCCTCAGGCAGTTTACACAATTATGAATCATAAAATGACAGCTTTAAATGTTATTTTCCATTAATTAAGCCTCTTGTGTTCACCATAGAAGCTCACAGGTATATACTCATGCAAGTACACCCCACAAGCATGCGCACACAAGCTCATAGAGAGAGAGAGAGATTCTATTCATTTCATAATTTTTAAAGAATATACCTGAACATCAGCTCCTGATGATACAAGAACATTTAAAACATTAGAAAAGGTTAGGCCAGTTACTCTGTTCTGATGACCTTTGAGCTTGCTTTTGACCTGTCCAAATATCACATAAAAAATTTTAAGTGGCACTATTTTGAATTTCATAAACACATTTCATGTTGGTTGAATCATATGGGTCTTTGTTCAAGCTACTACCTCATCAATTCTGATATTGTAGATATGAATCGAATAATCATCAAAGCCTATGGCAACAATGTTGTTGTCATTTGGGTGGAAAGCAACAGATGTTGCCGCTGGTGGTGGGGACATGAATGTTGTCATTGTCTGCACAACAAATGCTTGGGTTCATTTAAAGGTGGAGTAAAAAAGTCAGAATGTGTTCCCATTATAAACCTTCCAGGAAATTGGACCCCTAGAAAGGTACTAGATATATTAAATGACATTACCTTGAATGTAGTTATATTAAAAAGGGAAAATTTTCCGCCAGACGTTGACAAAAGATAAGAATCATTCTTCGAAAGAGCAAAACATGGAACAGCACATTCAAGACGTGTGTCACTTATATCATTGGTCATTAATATTCCATTGGGCGGTTGCCACAATTGTGGTGGCACACTAGAAGTTGCCTACAATAAGCGAAGCATTAGTAAAGTGCTAAGTGTAACAATAACAATATAGTTGGGCATGCTGCCCTTAATAACAAAGGCATCCATACCTTCCCATCACTTGTCTGCCATTTCCAAAGTTTGTGTACAGCATTAAATGCTAATGCCAAAATGGCACCTCCCATGTGTGTATATGTCAATCCAATAATCTGAAATGGAAAAGGAACTGTTACAATTGAGGATAAAAAAAACATTATAGAATTAACTTGAGGGATTCTTTCTTTGACCTCCTTTCTCTCCATTTTAGAACATATTCTCAAAAACATTACTTAAGAGTTCTGGGAAGTGGATGGTAAACTTAAACCAGGACATGATTGACAGTAGACAAATACAGACCCTTGGACTTGAAATAAGTTCCTATTTTGAAACAATACAAACAAACAAAATTTCTATAATATTGAAAAAGGAGATTAAAAGTTTATGATTTAATAACTGCTAGGTACACTTAAACATCAGTTTGGCCAATTTAAGCCTGAAAATGATCCAACAGGCTTATAATTCAAAAGCTATAGTGATGCGGGAGATGAAAGAGAATTATTATTTAATATTATTTATGTTTGCAAGTCAATTGTATTTTTATGTTTTAGGTCCTAGTAGTTTATTGGGCTTTTAGTATTTTAATTTAGAAGTAAGGTTATTTTTGTAATAAGGCAATTAGGGTTTCCTAGCCAATTAGAACTAGGGTTTAGTAATCCTTTATAAACAACCTATTGTACTCCTTGAGGAGACAGTTGATATTTTGATGAATGAAAACAATGGCCGTTTGGTCTTTTTTTGGTCTGGTACTGACTCCAGGTCTACCCTAGGTGCTGACTCCTAGTGGTTTTCCCGCTTGGTGCTGACTCCAAGCAAGGCCTAGGTGCTGACTCCTAGGTCATATCCATTTATTTTATCGTTGTTTTAATTTTGTTCTGGTTGTCCTGCGTCAGTTTTGGTATCAGAGCAAACACCGATCTGTTGAAGCATCATCGCAAGAAAGAGCCAGAAAATATCACCCAAAAAAAAAAAAAAAACCAGATTTTGAAGCCAACCAGAAACCTCTAGTCCAGAACCCACAATCAAGTTTCCAAATCCCTTGCAACCACAGAGAGAGAAAAAAAACCACGTCAAGACCCATCGGCAACCTCAACTCACCACTGTTGAGATTGACCCACCAGCCGCTGAAACCCACAGACCAGCACTTAGCCGCCGCCGACCCATTAGCCACCGCTGCCGACACCATCTTCACCTTCAACTACCGCCGCTGAGGACGTCGACCACCACCGATGCCAAGACCCAAGACATCGCGCAGCCACTCCTCTACAATTCAAGCCGCTGCTGTCTTCCCTGTCTTCGCGCCGCTACAGCCGTCGATCCCTAGCACTGCGTCCATCACCAAGCCTCTTTTCAATTTAGAGAATGTTGTCTCTTTTAGTTTCTATGGTTTCCTTTTTTTTTTTAAAAAGTCTGTCCTGTAGTTTGCGTTCTTTTTAAGTCTATTGCTTGCTTTCTTTAAGTCTGTAGTTCCTTAAGTCCAGCAGTGTATTTTATTATTTTGCAAAAAAAAAAAAAAAAAAAAAAAAAAAAAGAAAAGAGGGCCAAGCAGAGTCCAGGCCCGTGACAGACCAGTCCAAGCCCAGTTCCAGCACTACCTGTCCAGAGAACATCACAGCAGCCCAGGTTCTTGTTCCAACTCCAAACTATTTTTTGACGCACTATTCTAGAGAATCATGGAAATATTAGAAGCACCTTATTTTGATGGTTATGAAGCTTATCCACGAGATTTTGTCAACTGGATGAATGGGATGGAGCGATTCTTTGAGCAAGCAAATTTTGCAGATAACATAAAGGTTAGGTATGCCAAGTCGAAGTTAATAGGTAAAGCACAGAGGTTTTGGGAGAATCTTGAACGTTTCCGCTATATGGATTATGAACCTGCCATTACTGTGTGGGAAGATATGAAAGAAAAGCTTTGTGATGAGTATTTGTCACCATACTATCGAGCTAAGTATCTACCCCAATCTCAGTGTGGTACTTTTCAAGTTGAAGCAAATGCGATGAATCCTCATCCTCATCCCATATCATGTCCTCAGTGCACTTTTGAACAATCTACCAAGGAATTATCTACCAGGAAAGTAACGGAATTAACTGTAAAGCCCATGAAAGAGATTCAAGACAGGATTGCTCAGATGAAGCAAATGAAGACTCAACCTGATTCAATTGGGAAACCAAGGATAATTGATCACAATGAACTTATTGATGCCCCCATAAAAGATAACATTGATGGTGATATCTTGGTCGTGGAGAATCCTCCCGCAACACCAAAGCCTAATGTTGACATAGACGTACATACCTCGACAAGTGTTGCTTTAACAAGCATGCAAGGAAATGAATCTATTGAAGAACAGCAAGGTGAAAAGATGGCGCCTAAAGAGAGTATTATGTTAGAGGGTGCACATGATGTGAAAGTTGAAGTTGTTGAATGTGCTTCTAATCAACCCTTCACAGTCCTTGAAGATCTACATCCTGGTGAAGTCGAAGAGGTTAAAACCACAGAACTTCCTATGGTTCATAAGGTTCACGAAGAGATTATACTGATTCCACACATTGATTTTGTTATTCCAAATGAGTTTGACGTGGTGGAATTCAAGGTTTTTCTTTTCCCTATGCTCCCTAAGGTGATTTCAAACTTGAAGCAAGTGTTGTTTGTCAGCATCCTAATCCTTCAATGCTTTAAAACTCGAGGTTGAGTTTTCTCCAACCAGAGGAGAATGATGCGGGAGATGAAAGAGAATTATTATTTAATATTATTTATGTTTGCAAGTCAATTGTATTTTTATGTTTTAGGTCCTAGTAGTTTATTGGGCTTTTAGTATTTTAATTTAGAAGTAAGGTTATTTTTGTAATAAAGCAGTTAGGGTTTCCTAGCCAGCAAGGGTATTTTTGTAATAAGGCAATTAGGGTTTCCTAGCCAATTAGAACTAGGGTTTAGTAATCCTTTATAAGCAACCTATTGTACTCCTTGAGGAGATAGTTGATATTTTGATGAATGAAAACAATGGCCGTTTGGTCTTTCTTTGGTCTGGTGTTGACTCCAAGTCTACCCTAGGTGCTGACTTGAAGCAAGTGTTTTTTGTCAGCATCCTAATCCTTCAATGCTTTAAAACTCGAGGTCGAGTTTTCTCCAACCAGAGGAGAATGATGCGGGAGATGAAAGAGAATTATTATTTAATATTATTTATGTTTGCAAGTCAATTGTATTTTTATGTTTTAAGTCCTAGTAGTTTATTGGGCTTTTAGTATTTTAATTTAGAAGTAAGGTTATTTTTGTAATAAGGCAATTAGGGTTTCCTAGCCAATTAGAACTAGGGTTTAGTAATCCTTTATAAACAACCTATTGTACTCCTTGAGGAGACAGTTGATATTTTGATGAATGAAAACAATGGCCGTTTGGTCTTTCTTTAGTCTGGTGCTGACTCCAGGTCTACCCTAGGTGCTGACTCCTAGTGGTTTTCCCGCTTTGTGCTGACTCCAAGCAAGGCCTAGGTGCTGACTCCTAGGTCATATCCATTTATTTTATCGTTGTTTTAATTTTGTTCTGGTTGTCCTGCGTCATATAGACTTATATTCAAAGTACA